>NC_053494.1:17804045-18104045 GCF_905171775.1 Rana temporaria | reverse complement strand
TGAACTCCAACCTTTTACATAGTTAAAGTTGATGTAAACCCAAAATGTTTTAATTTTTTGGGGGCTGGCCCAATGTAGAGTATAAGATTTCATGGCTGGGGGGGGAAAAAAAAAAATAGTGGGTTCCGAGAGGCATTTTTCTGCTGTAGAAAAAAAAAAATGCCTAAACATATGCTCAAAAAAGTAGCTCACCGGCATTTGTTTTTTGATATATTAAAAACCGCTTCTGTAAAAACGTTGAAAATAGTTTAAAAACTCACTTTAAAGCTACAGCCCTTTTTATAACGTTATTAAAACGTCCAGCGTGCATGAGGCCATAGAAGCATTTAGACGCTTTTAGGAGAAGTTAGGAACATTAGCACTTTATATGCGTTGTTGCAGTACATGAAGAAGAAAAAAAAAAAGGACAAAGCTCAAAAAAAGCTGTTAGTAGCATTTTGAAGCAGTTCGGAGTATTCAGCATATTTTTCTGCTGAAAAACCCCTCTACCAAAACAATTTGTTTTCTGCTCCTAGAAGCTGAAGCTCAAAAAATGCTAATAGCCTAAAAGTAGTTTGGTTTACTTGGACACATAGGATTAGCTTCTAAGAGCAGAAAAAAAAATGCTAAAAAAAATGCTTCTAGGAGCTTAAAAAAATGCTAGTCTGCATGCAGCCTAAATAATGTGTGGATCTGTCATGTGTTGCTACAATGTTAAAGGGAACCTGTCAAATAAAAAGGAGCTTTTGCCACCAATTTCTTTTTTTTAGAGTTGCAAGCTCTAAAAACAAGAATCTGACCAATCCTAGCCAGTTTTTCATAGTGAAAACAATATGCAGGATACTTTCTGAACTTCATTGACTGCTTGATCTTCTGTCTCCCTTTTGTTACTACAGTTCACACAGACTGCACACAGCCTATGCTGATCATTCTTCCACATAACCCTCAGCTTTGTTCAACAGCTTAGAAGGAACATTTTAAAGAGCCGTGTTAAAGTGGTTGTAAACCCTTTACAACCACTTTATACTACAGGTATATATTAAGGCTTACCTGTAGCTACCCTGGATATCTCCTAAACCTGTATGGTTTAGGAGATATCCCCCTGTCCCCTGCATGTGCCGATGTCATTGGCACATGCGCACTGGGGCAAACTGAAGCAATGGCACCTATGTGCCTAATGCCATACACACTATTAGATTTTCTGCAGATTTTAGTCTTCAGATTTAGCAAAACCATGTAATATGAGGTCAAACCTTAAGAGTTTCAATTTGTACACAATCAGGCAGGCCCTTGCACTACATGGTTTTGCTAAATCTGAAGACAAAAATCTGCAGAAAATCTAATAGTGTGTATGGGGTCTAAGTCTCTATCGGTTTTGATCACTGATATCAAATTGACAGGTGCATTTGACCTGTGGCTAACCTCCTGACCTACATTTGACTTGAAGAAAGCTGCTTTTGCATTCCCATAGACTTGTATAGAGAGAAGCAGTTCTGACATAAGCAAAAATAGCAAATCTACACCGATCAGCCATAACTTTATCAGCACCCAACATTGAGTAGGTCCCCATTTTGCCATCAAAACAGCCCTGACCCGTTAAGGTATGGATGCCACTAGACCTCTGAAGGTATACTGTGGTATCTGGCACCAAGCAATAAGTAGCAGATCATTCAAGTTCTGTAAGTTGTGAGGAGGGGGCATCATAGATTGGACTTCTTGTACCAGCACATCCCACGGATACTCGATAGCTTGAGATCTGGAGAGTTTGGAGGTAAAGTCAACACCTAAAACTTGTTGTGTGCCTCAAACCACTCTTGAACCATTTTTGTAGACCACTGTCATCTAGGAATACCATTCCCATGAAGGGGTGTACTTGGTCAGCAACAATATTTAGATAGGGGGTATGTGTCAAAGTAACAGCCACATGAATGGCAGGACCCAAGGTTTCCCAGCAGAACATTGCCCAAAGCATTACCTTGCTTCCGCCGGCTTGCCTTCTTCCCATATTTCAATCTTGTCTCCATCTCGTCTGTAGGTAAGCGACGCGCATGCACTCGGCCATCCACATGATGTAAAAGAAAGTGTGATTCTTCAGACCAGACCTCCTCCTTCCATTGCTCCATGCTCCAGTTCTGATGCTCACTGCAGGCCCTTTTGGCGGTGGACACGGGTCAGCATGGGGGATCCTGTCTGGTCTGTAGCTACTCAGCCCCATACACAAACTGCAATGCCTATTTTTTTTTCTGCCTCAAACACATCAACTTCACGGGCAACATGCTTACTTGCTGCCCAATATATTCCACAGACTTTCAGATGCCATTGTAACAAGGTAATTAATGTTATGCACTTAACCTACCAGTGGTCTTAAAATGATCACTGATGTGTGTGTGTGTGTGTGTGTGTGTGTGTGTAATGTATATATATATATATCTGAATTATGATATGGAGGAACTAGTCAATGATACAGAAATAGGAAAATGTTACCATTTTTATTTATACATAAAGACATCATATTAGTGATGCACCAAATGTTGGCTGCTGAAATCTATCGGCCAAAAATAAGGTTTTTAGTAGTGTGCCGTAAAGAGAAAAAAAAAGTGCCTTTAACGGCTGCTGAAAATGCCTGCGATTTTACCTTACTTATGGTGTGTTTTTCTTTAGTCATGTGACTCAAATGCACCAAAAATGCAACGTGGGTGGGTTTTTGATGCATTCTTGCTGCGTTTTCAATGCCTTTAAAACGGGGAAGTGCGTTTTTTTTTTCCTTTTAACTGACCAAATATGCACAAAAAATGCAGCAAGCAGGATTTTTAACATCACTTCAGATAATGGCTGACAATAAATGTATAATCATTTAAAATCATGAAACAAAAAAGTCGAATACAATTATTTATAAAAATATATTTTAGAAACGTAATTTTGGGTTCGGCCAAGTCAATTCTGAATTTTCACTTTCAGCACCAAAATTTTAATTTCGGTGAACCACTACATCATATAAAACAATTTCCTGTTTAAACTAGAAGAAATAAAGAAGACTTGTTTAAACAAAGTTACATATCAAAAACAGCAGATAACTCCGCATATGGCGATCTTCAGCCAACATATATTAAAGGGTAACCCCACTTTCATTGGAAAATTATATATATATATATATATATATATATATATATATATATATATATATATATATATATATATATATATATATATATATATCGTATGACACAAGTCATATTGCAATTGAATGTTATTAAAGCGGAGTTCCACCCAAAAGTGGAATTTGCATTCATCAGACCCCCCCCCCCCCTTCCGGTGCCACAATTGGCACCTTTCCGGTGGGAGGGGGGTTGGGTGGGCAGTAGGAGAGAGGAGCGGGCCTTGCGCATGCGCAGTAGGATTCCCGGCATGAAGCCGAAAGGCTACACTGCCGGGTACCCTCACCCGCAATGGCGGCGGCAGCACCCGACAGCTGATGGAAACATCAGCTGCGGGTGCCGACAATACTGAACTTCAGGACAGGTAAGTGTCCGATTATTAAAAGCCAGCAGCTGCAGTATGTGTAGCTGCTATTTTTTTTTTTTTTTTAATTACCTTTCATTTCAATCTGCAACTGCTGTAATTTTCTGTAAAGCAATGCAATATTGCTACCTGGAGGTGTTCTGTAGACAGAATGTCTACAGAACGCCCCCCACAAATATAATTTCCTGCTGGCGTGATCGGCTCACTGATTTTCCCAGAAGTCTACACTAACATACAAGTCAGATTTTTGGCATCTCCGGCAACAAAAATTTAATTTTTGCCAAGATACTCCCAATAGGAAATAATGTCTAAAGGGATGCAGACCCTGCCACTTTCCACATTAGAGCCATGATTCTGCAACAGCTGATTGATAATTATGAAACCACTGCCATTAGACTCGGTCAGCACAGAGGAACAAATAGGGATTTTTTCCAGCATAACCAATGGTAGGAATCTGCAATAAAGGTTGTTAAAATCCCTGCAATGTATATAGATCACCCAGAGGGGAATATATTTTCCTCAACAAAAGTATAGTTACATTTTAAGAGATTATCTTTTGTGACCTGAACTGCATTTGGATCCTTGAAAAGGTGAAGAATGTTCCAAGAAAAACATTAAATGAAAACCATTGCATGCAGCATAATCTGCTGTTTTTATATGTTGGATACAAATCATGATATACAGCATAGTCTGCTGTTTTTGATTTGTAATGATAGTACTATAAACAGGTCCTCTTTCTTGTGGCTTCAAACAAGGAAATATTTATTATAGGTTCTTTTTATCATTAGGTTTAAAAAAGTTGAGAATTCTGAATGATCTCAGAAATGTTGCTGACTGATGTCAACAGCACGCTGCATTTGCCCATCGATGGCCAGGAGATGGAGGTAAAAGAGTTCTATAGACTTCCAAATTTCAAGAGTCAGGTAACCAATGTACCTAAATGATTACAGCCGGTCGCCAGCATTGTTTTTTTTTTTTTAACCCTGCCTACTGTTAATGGAGAAATGTGCTCCCTGTCACCTAGAGAGTTCCTGTTGGCTCCTACACTGGACTGACTGGCTCCTGATTTCAACACAAGTCTGTCCACCCCTGCTTAAGGGAATGTTGATACTTACTGGAATGTGAGGTAGTGGCACACGTCCGTTTGCTTTGGCACTTTCTTGCATTTCCCTGCGATGGTGCTTTCGTGATCTATATGGTGGAACTCCATCTCTAGAGGAGACAAAAGCAAAAAGGGTAAGAAAGTGATACTAGGTCATACACGTATATATATTAAATCCAGGGGGGAAAAAACAGCTGATTCAGAGATGGTTAACTGTGAATTACTATGACTAAGAGAAAATATTTGTCAGATGCTTGCTTTTAAAATGTAAGCAAAAACTGCAGCTATCTATGCACATCCATGCTGTAATGCTAATGTTTATGATAAAAATTGCCCCACTAAAAGTTTCACCCCTGGCACTTCAATGTGACACTGCTCACCCACTGCCTTATAACGAATTGGTGACACAACCTCCCTAATTGTAATCAGGGCACTGATGATCATGGTTGAGGAGACAGGGCTTTGTTACAGTGCATGGCCCCCGACTGCAGTTGCATGATACAGTGGGAGATCAAAGGTATAGGAGGCTGCAGATGGGCACAGTGAGGCTGCAGATGGGCACTGTTGACTCTTTTCCACTTACAGTAGCTGCATTTCCCACCCTAGGCTTATAATCTAAAACTAGTTAATAAGTTTTCCCATTTTTTTGTGGTAAAATTAGGTGCCTTGGCTTATATTCGGGACGGCTTATACTCGAGTATATACAGTAATTTCTCTGTACTTTTACCTGCAATTTTTTATGTTGATGGCAATGACAGGGTCTCTAAGCATGCCATAAATCCTAGTCACTGCAGAAATTATGCATTTGTGGTCCAGTTTAATAAAATGTAACAGCATTTAAAAAATGGATATGTACGTTAGTCAACATTATGATTGGGGATCCCCCTGAATGGCCAAAATACTAACAGAGTAAGTGTAAATAACAATAGACTGGAAAATGAAAAAGAAGACACTTACACACTGCTGTCCGTTAGGGACATGGTATCTGCGTCACTCGACATACTCTGTTGCTCGCTGTCATTAGCGCTAGTGGCTGGTGCCACCGCATACCCGGAGTTGACATAGTAAGGGTTAACTGGTTCTCTCCATGTTCCCGGCCTATTAGAGAGAAAAAAAAAACAACACATATATTAAATTTATAGAGGAAAAATTATACAATAGGAGTTCTGTATATGCATGGCCAGTGTAGAAAATGTAAGAAGCTATTTTGTTGCTAATTGCACATCATTTAATGATTAACAAATATCCAGATAAAATAAAAAAGCTTATTAATTGAAAGGGTTTTCAATCTTTACACCGAAGTGGCTGATAAAGCCCAAAGTCTGGCACCTTTTAATTATTCTTTATAGGGGAGATTCACCTCATTTACCAATGAAACAGGAAGTAAGGGGGAATCTTCCCAATGGGGACACTTGCTCAGGTGAGAAATGTCTATTATTAATGCGCTTTGGGCTTATGTTGATGGCATCAATTATGAAATCAGGACGCTTCTGTGATCCCAGGTGTCTTTTATACAGGTCACAAGCTGAGATTAGGATCACTCTTAAAGGGAGTGCTCCTAATCTCAGCTAATCCCTCCCACCTAATCACATTCAGGAGATACTAACCGCTCCTCCCGGCGAAAAGAGGAGCAAGGGTTCTCTCCCGAACTGACTGGGGCAGGCACCACCAAATCCAGGCCAGAGGCCAGCCCTCCAGCTTCGACCTCATGCCTCTCCGTCCAAACCAGAAGGCTTCCACCTCCACGCCAGCAGGCTTAGCGTCTGCCGACCGCCATGCCTTTCGCCCTCGCCGGGTACTAGGGACGGTCAGCATAGCACCACTGGCAACTGATAAGAACAGATACTACACTTGATCTTAGCCAAAAGGCAGAGAAGCCAATCTCTCCACAATGGCCAAGACCAAAGAGCTGTCCAAGGATGTCAGGGACAACATTGTAGACCTACGCAAGGCTGAAATGAGCTACAAGACCATTGCCAAGCAGCCTGGTGAGAGGGTGACAACAGTTGGAACGATTATTCACAAATGGAAGAAACACAAAATAACTGTCATACTCCCTTCTGTCTGGGGCTCCATGAAAGATCTCACCTCATGGAGTTTTAATGATCATGAGAACGTTGAGGAATCAGCCCAGAACTACACGGGAGCATCTTGTCAATGATCTCAAGTTAGCTGGCAAACATGTAGGTGGAAACATTATGCTTTGGGGAGTGTTCTGCTGAGGGGACAGATCAACTTCACTGCATCAAAGGGACGATGGAAGGGGCCATGTATCGTCAAATCTTGGCCGAGAACCTAATCCAAATGTTCGTGGATGTGTATTCCAGCATGACAATGACCCAAAATACAAGGGCAAGGCAACAAAGGAGTGGCTCAAGAAGCAGCACATTAAGGTCCTGGAGTGGCCTAGCCAGTCTCCAAACCTTAAAGTGATTGTAAAGTTTTGCACAGAGTGGGAGTAAACAATACCCCATCATTGGTGTCATTGGGAGAAACTGTGTCCCATTGGTAATGTCATTGGTAGAAATTGTGCACCATCATAAGAAGTATTATTGGCAGGAATTGTGCCATTCATTGGTGTCTGAATAAAATAGTGCTCCGAAGGTCCAGCTAAAAGGAAGCAAAGGGCCACATCTGTCCCCCGGGTCGCCATTTGGAGACCACTGCTTTATAGCAGCTGCTTCTGTTTGATCTGCAACTGCCATGTGATCAGATATGACATCAGACGATTGATGGTTTGACAGTTTGGTAAAGGACACAAGCAAATTTGACAGTTAGCATTTCAAGCATTCCAGAATGTAACTTTTTGAAACTGTTAAATCGATGGGTTTAGTTCTGCTGAGCTTCAGCAAAATGGCGGCCTATGGCAAGAAGAAACAGGAGAAGAGCTGGAGGAAATTTACAGCACACACAATTTTGGAATGGATGTTCCTTGCTAAAGAACATTATATTTTATCAAGTTCTTTTGGGTAAAGTTCTGTTTTAATGACATAAATCTTCACCTTTTATGTTTAGATCCACTTTGTTTAATGGATATCAGTTTTTACTGGCTGACTGGATTTGCACTTTAAAAATTCCTAGCTCTTAATAGTTAACCGGCAACTGTCAGATAGTTTAGTAGTTTCCATGTAAAACAATATGAAGCAGGCTTTTAATCTGCATTGTATTTCAATTTTTCTGTTTGTTCCACCCCTGTGGAAATTTCCATCCCTTATACATCGCCATTAACAAGCTCCCCATAACAATGAGGTCTTTGATCATACAGCAACACAAATATTTTGGATGTCATTGATGAAGGCAGACGTTTCCAGCTAGTGGAAACCACTGAAAGTAAAACAAAGATCTGTTTTCAGGCGCAGAGAGCGACCCATCTAGTGGTGTGTTCTCTGCTTTGTAAACAGCACTGCATGAAACGACCCCACAACCTCTAGTGGTCACTTCTGTGTAAAGAGGAACATCTGTAACAAAACACCACTCTTCTCACTGGGCTGGATATGAAAGAAACAGTGCAGATGCAGGAGTGAAAAAACAAAACAAAAAAAAAGAAGAAGAAAAAACGAGAAATCAAAAATACCGTGAATAAGCCAGAATTTGCAGATGTACACAAGGACATTACATGTTTAACCACTTAAGGACCGAGGATCTTTATGAGATTTAGTGTTTACAAGTTAACCACTTGCCGCCCGCCTTATGCAAAAAGACATCGACAAAGTGGTTTCAATATCCTGAGTGGACGTCATATGACGTCCTCAGGATATTGAGCCGCTGTGCGCCCCCCGGGGGGCGCATCGCGGCGATCGTTGTTGCAGGGTGTCAGTCTGACACCCCGCAACACCGATCTAGGTAGAGATTCTCTGACGGAGACTCTTTACCACGTGATCAGCCGTGTCCAATCACGGCTGATCACGATGTAACCAGGAAAAGCTGGTAATCGGAGAGCCGATCGGCTGCTCCTCTGACAGGGGGGGGGTTTGTGCTGATCGATCAGCACAGCCCCCCCGAGGATGCCCACACTGGATGCCAATCAGTGCCCACAATGGGCATCACTGATTGGCAGGCATTGTTTGGCACTGATTGGCATCCATTAGTACAACACATACGTTAGTGCCACCTATCAGTGCCCATCTTTGCCTATCCGCGCCGCCTATCCGTGCCCATCCGCGCCGCCTATCCGTGCCCATCCGCGCCGCCTATCCGTGCCCATCCGCGTATTGACAGCAGCTCCACCCACACAGTTGTGTCATTCATACACAGCGATCTGTGGATGAATGAACTACAAGTCCCATCTGACACTGCAGCAGATGGCTTGCAGTTTTCAATGAACTTCTAGGGCGCTCATCAACGCTCTCGTAGTCCACTGACACTTCCTGCCGCTGAGTGCAAGGTCTGCCCATATGGTGGTAGGGGCAGACAGGCGTCAAGTGTGTCTGCAGAAGCCAGACATTGCACCCGTGGTCTATTGATTGCAGGTGAAAAGTTTTGCAGGCTCCATTGTAAAAAATAAATAAAAAAATAGCAAATTTTTTACATGCAAAATCATGTGCATTTACGGTATTATTTATTTTAACAAAAGGTTAACTTGGACTTTAAGTGTTTGGTAGTTAGTCACTCCATCCTTGTAGTCATTTTAGGCTTGCATTTTTTTTATCCCATTCAGTTCCCTGAATAGTACTTCTGGCCTTCCACCAACATCAGCACCACCCACCCCTCTTACACAGGTGGGGTTCCCCCCCCCCATGCTCGTTTTCCAGCATGCCCATTAAACAGAAGCCAGACAGGCTGCTGTACACACTGGCCGAACATTGGCTAGTTTCTGTTGAACTGGCTGATATTTGGCCAATCTGTACCAGGCTTGAGGCCGAGAGCCAGTTCACACCATAAAAACGCAGTCCGGATGTGTTCCAGGCGCTTTTTTGCATGCATGTTATGGTGCATATTTAATGCGTTTCAGTGCGTTTTTGATGCAGTCCAGTGCCTTTTTCTCCCTCTTTTCTTAACCTCAAATAAGGACATGTGTTCCAGTGTGATTTTGATGTGTTCCAGTACAGTCCCGTACAGGAAGAATGCAAGTTCTACCTTTTTTTCTGGAACTGCAAGCACTGGTGTGAACTATGCCATTCTAAACCACATACCGTATATACTCGAGTGTAAGCCAAGTTTTTCAGCACATTTTTGTTGTGCTGAAAAAGCCGCCCTCGGCTTATACTCGAGTCTCCCGCTGTTGACAGTCAGTTGGCGGCCTTCCAGTGCAACAAAACCCTGCTTCCTCCTAGTCCGTGATAGGAGGCACACTGACTCGCTGCTGAGAAACTGAATCAGTGTTCCATCTACCACGGACGAGGAGGGGCTTTGTTTCACTGGACAGCCGCCGACTGCAGTTAAGAGTGCACGACACATCGGGAGATCAGGTATGTACATGAGGCACGGTGGGGCATGCAGAGGGGCACAGTGGGGCATGCAGAGGGGCACAGTGGGGCATGCAGAGGGGCACAGTGGGGCATGCAGAGGGGCACAGTGGGGCATGCAGAGGGGCACAGTGGGGCATGCAGAGGGGCACAGTGGGGCATGCAGAGGGGCACAGTGGGGCATGCAGAGGGGCACAGTGGGGCATGCAGAGGGGCACAGTGGGGCATGCAGAGGGGCACAGTGGGGCATGCAGAGGGGCACAGGGGGGCATGCAGAGGGGCACAGTGGGGCATGCAGAGGGGCACAGTGGGGCATGCAGAGGGGCACAGTGGGGAATGCAGAGGGGCACAGTGGGGCATGCAGAGGGGCACAGTGGGGCATGCAGAGGGGCACAGTGGGGCGTGCAGAGGGGCGTGCAGTGGGGCGTGCAGTGGGGCATGCAGAGGGGCGTGCAGTGGGGCATGCAGAGGGGCGTGCAGTGGGGCATGCAGAGGGGCGTGCAGTGGGGCATGCAGAGGGGCGTGCAGTGGGGCGTGCAGAGGGGCGTGCAGAGGGGCGTGCAGAGGGGCGTGCAGTGGGGCGTGCAGTGGGGCGTGCAGTGGGGCGTGCAGTGGGGCGTGCAGTGGGGCGTGCAGAGGGGCACAGTGGGGCGTGCAGATGGGCATTGTTGACCCTCTTTTCCATTTACAGTAGCTGCTGCATTTGCCACTCTAGGCTTATACTCGAATCAATAAGTTTTCCCATTTTTTTGTGGTAAAATTTGGTGCCTCTGCTTATATTCGGGTCAGCTTATACTCGAGTATATTCGGTTAACCTTCTTTCCATGCATTTTTGATGCAGAAAAGAAATGCACTGGACTGCATGTGGTGTGAACTGGCCCTGAAGATATAAAAAGACATCAGAGCAGATACTGTTTGCTTTTGGATTATCTCACAGAATCTCTATTTTTAATTGTATGAAGAAGTGGGTTGGGGAGCTGATGTAATGTAGTGGTGTGTACTAAGCAAGAGGTATTTAGCTCTGTATAAAAAAAAATGTAATAAAAAATAAGCAAATCAGAATTCCATCAGTTGGCTGGCGATGTAAACGGGATATCATTTAAAAAAATAAATAAAAAATTGTACATGTTTAGCCCTAAACAAAAAGGACAAGAGCACAAAACAGTAAGTCCCTTTAATCTTCCTTATAGCAACAACATTTTCTAGATTGTCCATACTGACAAGACAGTCTCGGCACTGTGTACATCATACAGAAACATACAGACACCCACTAAGTAAGGAATAAAAACAGTGCTCAACGAAGTATAAGCTACAAAAATAAAGCCTTTGAGTAAATGTGTTTCATATGGGCTGTGCAGTAACCTGATCTAATGTGCTCTTCCTGATGACTCTCCAGTCAATGCACAGAGAGGGATGGAAATGAACACAAGATTGGGAAACGAAGCTGGCCTTTGAGTAAATAAAGCTCAATAACTTCCCTGCCTTGTCATTTTGCTCGGGGCCGTCATACAGCAGTCTGGTACCAGGATAATTATGTTAATGACAATTCCCTTTCTTCAACTGAGCTGCTATTGACTGTGTTGTACTCTTATGCTTTGTGTAACAAGATGATGGGAAAGGCCTTTTTTTGGCCATGCTTCTCTTTCCTGTCTGCTCAGCTGGAGGGGAAGAATTTACAAATGGATCCAGTATGACTGTAAATGGTTTATACAAGCTGTTCTTCAAACTCCCCCCCACAATCTCATCCAATTTCACTGACGTGCAGCCCACTCAGCAGATACTTTTTCACAAAGTAGGCAAGAAAGTAAAAACACACACACATACTTTGTGCCTCACTGCTTGTAATGAAATCACAGTACAGTCTAGTGGGAGGAACAAGAGTCACAGGACCATTGGAGGAGGCAGACAGGACCATTGGAGGAGGCAGACTCCCCCCTTTTGTTTTTGCAGCTCATTCTTTTGCGTTAATGAAAAGCAGTTGCTCTGCACTGAACAGAACCGATTGCCTTTTTCTTTCAGATTTATGTGTAATAGTAATCAGCTTAATGTAAATATCCGCAGCGTGAGATCTCAGGCACTGCTGCCTCTGACTGCTAGATTCGGGAGACTTGGTGCCGTCATTTACAAATGTGCTGCACACTGTTCTGTTTGAAGGGGAGGAAATTGTACCCAAGAATCTCCAGTACAGACGATCTCCCGGCTTCTGTTGAATCCATTTTAGGGATCCAGCAATTATCAGAGCGGCCGATATTCACTTTGTAGAAGTATCAGTAAAAAAAAAAACTGACCAATATTGCTTCAAGGGGTTTAACTGGGGTGATGCATGCAGCTGCATGTATCCCCCAGGTACCATTCATTAGAGCAGACGGTCGGCTTTATTGTAATAACCGATGTGGCTCAGCAGCCGCTTGGCTATTATTACAAGTAGTGGGAAGGGACATTCCCCTCCCACAGCCTTCCACCGCTCGCCCGGGCTTTCCGTCTCACTGGGAGGCCCCGAGCAACCAGCCGGCATGTCTGCCGGAAGGCCGAAGACCCGAACAAAGCCGATGCTTCGTTCAGGTCTCAAATCTAGTAATCTGTCATGACATCACTTCCCGCATTACTGGCATCTTAAAGGTGCCAGATTTAAAAAATAAAGTATTTAAAAATGCCAATCTTGAAATTTTGAATACGTTGAAGTGCAATGGAGGGGTTTGGGGTCTTATAGACCCCCGATCTCTCCATAAAAAGTACCTGTCACATACCTACTGTCACAAGGCTTGTTAACATTCCTTGTGACAGCAATAAAAGTGCTAAAAAAAAACAAGACAAATGTAAAATGACAGTGTAAATATTTTTTTTTTAAATGTATGAAATATCGCCAAAAAAATATCGGCTTTAAGCAGGAGAGGTAACCGAAATATCGGTATTGCATCGGCCCCGAAAAAACGATATCGGTCGATCCCTAATCCATTCTGTGGATCTCTGCATTCCCCACCTCTCCCCATTGATCATGAGAACACAAGTCATCAGAAAGGCAGCTCTGGAAGCAAAGCTCACCTCTACCAAGATGGCCAACTCCACAAAGGGACGCAGTGTAAACAAGTTATGGTAAGTAAATAATCAAGGAAGACGTCAGATCAGAAAGCCTACAGGAAATACTAGTAAATTAGTGCATACATTGTATAAGCGGACTGTACAATCTTTCAGTTCTAGAAAACCAGTATAATTTGAAGGCCTTAACAGTACATTTATTTATATCTTTATCTATCCATCTGGTAGGCCTTGAGCCTCGTACACATGATGAGTATATCAGACGAATGATTTTTATTTATTTTTGTTTTGTTTGCATATTAGTCTCAAATCGAAAACAATGACAGCTAATGCTTGCTTGCACTAAAGGTAAAAAAAAAAAAGAAGAAAAAAATCAGCGCTGTGCCCCCCTTCCCCTGTATGAAGAAGAGATGAGCACTGTGTACGGCTGCATCTATTCTCCCTTCTCTTCCTCTTCACACAGCATTCAAGCAGCAGCAGGAGCCATTGGCTCTTACTGCTGTCAATCAAATGCAGTGAAGAGGAAGTGGGTGGCGGACCTGAGCCCCACTGTGTAAGTCTATGGAGCGCTCCATCAGGTTGGGAGCGAGCATGCATCTTTTGTCCCCATAGCAAACGGCTTGCTATGTGGGGGACACACACAAACAAAATGAGGAGCAGCAGCCAAGATCACGACCAGGGACCCGAGAAGTGGAGGATCAGGGCCGCTCTGTGCAATACCAATGTACAGAGTGGGTGAGTATAACATGTTCATTTAAAAAAAAATATATATGACTTTGGAAACACCTTAAAAGCGGAGTTCCACCCAAAAATAGAACTTCCGCTTTAAGTGCAGATGACCCCCAGCCAAGCCACATTTGGCATGTCCTTTTTTGGGGTGGGTGGAGCGGATACCCTCTTTTTAGAGGCACCCAGCTCCCACTTCCTCCTGGGGCTTCGTGGCGCCAGGAGAAAGTTCACCTCTCCCCCTCCCTCCCTGCAATCTTCTGGGACACGCCACAGGTCCCAGAACATTGCTCCGGCCATTCACAGCGCGGCTAGTGCATGCACAGTGCACGCCCGGCTGTGAAGCCACAGCTGGGCACCCCCAATTACAATGCCGGTGTCTTGTCAAGCTGGTTTCTCCATAGGATAGGTTCCTGCCTAGACTGCGCAGGAGGCGGCCACGGAAATCTCAGAGCCTCAACAGCTGATTGTCAGCTTAGACGAGCTTGCTCCCGGTGCCCGATTTTACACTGCGTTCTATAGTACACGCCGCTCTACACAGCAAGGGGCAGATGTGATATTGAGCAGTGATTTTTTGATTGGTTATACACGCCGCTCTATACAGCAAGGGGCGGATGTAAGACGTCTATTTTATTGAGAAAACCATCCCCCCAAAAAAGGACTGCTCAGTATCACATCCGCCCCTTGCTGTAAAGAGCGGCGTGGATAACCAATCAAAAAAGCACTGGTCAATATCACATCCGCCCCTTGCTGTATAGAGCGCCGTGTATTACCAAGCATCGGCGGCGACTATAATCAGGCATCGGCGGCGACTATAATCAGGCATCGGGAGCCAGAGCGTCTACAGCTGTTCCCGCTCGGAGATTTTCGTTGCCTCGGATTGCGTCTGCGCACTCCGGAGGGAACCATCTCGATAGGAGAAACCAGCTCGGCAGAACACTGGCGCCGCAGAGAGGGGTTTGTTAACCTGCATCGTTGGGCCGTAGGACAGGTGAGTGTCCAATTAATAAAAGTCAGCAGCTACACTTTTTGTAGCTGCTGACTTTTAAATGGGTGGAACTCGGCTTTAACATGCCACAAGTGCAGTGTATTTTATCCCATAGGACTGCATTACAGAAAATAAAGATCGTATGGCTGAATTCACATCAAACTCGCACAGGACCCTTTTTTTTGTCCGCAGTCGGATCGCATGGGTGTTCACACCCATGCGATTGGATTCCTATCCAAGTTTGCAGATCGCACTGCAATATGCTAACTAATTTGGGGGTCTCATTAACTTCTAACTGACACTTCCAGCAGTTCGCAGAGGGCAATGTGTACTGTCGCCGGGAAACATGCGTTGTGGGAACCCGCAGTGGATTCGCAGTGTTCCCGCATCGCAGCAGTGTGAACCGGCCCTTAGCACTTAAATTATATATTTTCGTAGAAACACCTATAAAATAACAAGGCTAAAAAGGAAGCACAATCAAAGAAAAGTCTCTTATCCCTTTAACCGTCAGGTTCTAATGAGAATATGCTGCCATATTAGCATATATAAAGCTCAGTGTAAACAGACCATCAGCTTGGAAACATGCAAGACGAATGAATGGATGGCCTGTGAAGGAGAGAAAAAAAAAAATATCAAAGCCTACTGATCCAGCAGCCACAGCAAATAGATCGCTAATGCATAAGTATAAATATAGTAAACAGCGAAACCGCACTGCCTTACTTCATGTCAGATGGAAAAATGAGAAAGCTGTCATTTCTGGAATATTTTTTTTCCACCAAAATTAAAAGGTCAGCTGATTACCAGTATTTGTTTAAACTAGTGCAGTGTTTCCAAAGTATCAACAGCATCAAAAGTTTTCCTCGCCAAAAAAAAAAAAAAAGAAGAAGTTGGAAAGTTTGAATCATGCTCGGGAACACTTTGAAGTTCTGTCTGTAAGCGAGTTGGAAAACTCAACTGCAGACGACATCAGCGAAACAGCATTGCCATGGCAATCAATGCATACATTTTCAAATCAATCTTCACGCGCATAAAGCCGGCGTATATACATACATATATATGTGTTCTGACTCTTTGATGTGTGATGAGGTCACGCAGTAACATAACTGCTGCGGTCAGTGGCTTTTTCAAAAGTAAACATCAGTGAATAGTGAGCTTTGGTTTCAGCTGCACTTACGCAATGTGGCTGTACGGCTCCCAGAAGCTGTACATTATACGCTGGTTTGGCAAATACCATCTTTAAAACGATACAGAACATTAAACACAGGCCAATGAAGGGTAAGGGCGATGGGTGGCATAAAGAAGGCATATACAAATCCTGGCAAAGCCCTTTAAGGGGATCTGTGACTTTACACAATCATCTTTGTTCAGCAATCTGATACACGCTTTGAAATTTCAGATATAGTAGACAATAGTAGGGATTTTCTTTTCCAGGAACAAATAGCCCTATGATGTCATGTTAGAAGTCACTCTCATATCAGTCTAATAATTGACTTATCCCTCCAACCTAAACTACAAATCAGCTTTCCCACTTCTTTGCTTCACATGATTTAACCACCACAATGGCTGAAAACAGAGGTGCCATGTTAAAGCGGGGGTTCACCCTAAAAAAAAAAAAAAAAAAAATTCTACCATGCCATCCAGCATACTAGCGCGAGCTACAGTATGCCTTTATTTTATTTTTTTTGCGCCGTACTCACAGTTTAATCCCGTAGTTAGGTTTCAGACTCCCCGCGAGGAGTAGGCGTTCCTATGCAGAGGGGAACATGATTGACGGCCGGCTATGGCGCGTCACGCTTCCCGAAAATAGCCGAAATAGGACTTGGCTCTTCACGGCGCCTGCGCAGTCAGCTCCTAGTCTGTGCGCAGGCGCCGTATAGCGCCGTGAAGAGCAGAGTCCTACTCCGGCTATTTTCGTGAAGCGCCATAGCCGGCCGTCAATCATGTTCCCCTCTGCATAGGAACGCCCATTCCCCTCGGGGAGTCTGGAACTTAACTACGGGATTAAACTGTGAGTACGGCGCAAAAAAATAAAGGCATACTGTAGCTCACGCTAGTATGCTGGATTTCATGGTAGAAACAGTTTTTTTTAGGGTGAACCACCTCTTTAAAGTGATACTAAAGGCTATTTAAGAAAAAAAAAATATATATATATATATATATATATAATGCTTGGAGGTAATTTTCTAGCAAAAAAATGCAGATTTTATCTTGTAAGCAATAAGTATCAAACGTCACTTCCGCCCAACGGCCTTAAAAAGGGAAATTTGTTTTTATTGGCAAGAAATAGGAATAAAAGTGATCCAAAAGTTTCTTTTTCTTTTTTTTTTAAAAAGGTACAGCGTAAACATTTTAAAAATTGCTTGCGCGCAGAAGTAAATGCATACGCAAGGCATATGTAAACTGTGTTAAAACCACACATGCGAGGTATCGCCGCGATTGTTAGAGTGAGAGCAAAAATTTCTAGCAAAAGGCCTCCCTCTGCAACTCAAAACCTGGTAATCTGTAGAAATTTTTAAACATTCGCTTTGGAGATTTTTAGGTGTCAAAGTTTGTCACCATTCCATGAGCGGGTGCAATTTTGAAGCGTGACATGTTGGGTATCAATTTACTCTGCGTAACCTTCTCTTTCGCAATAAAAAATAAATAAATTGGACTAACTTTACTGTTTTCTTATTAATTCAAAGACCGCTGTGCAAATACATTGTGACAAAGTATTGCAACGGCCGCCATTTTATTCGGTACGGTGTCTGAAAAATGTATATAATGTTTGGGGGTTCTAAGAAATTTTCCAGCAAAAAAAAAACTAGTAAACAAGTGGTTAAATTGACCTAGTTTACAGACCAAAGTTCATTCATTTGATCTAAAAGAACAAATGATAATTTGTTTAAAGTTATCTCCCAGCGCTAACAAAGTTGATAAGAATTTGCTAGGTTATTTAATTTTTTTTGACAGCTGTGAGTGAGCAGAGAACGGCTCTGCACTTGTTACATGAATGAATCGTGTAAATGCTGGATTAAGATCGTGAGGGGAGTTGAATCGAGATTGTAATTTTTTTAAACGCTGAATGCAGCTCTACCTATGGGTGATCTCTGTATTTTACAGGGATTTTAACAAACTTTGTTGCAGATTCCTACCCTGTTATTCTGAAAAAAATCCCTGTGTGTTTGTCTGTATCCATGTGGAAAAGTGAGTCTAATGGAAGTGGTATCATAATTATTAATCAGAAGTGCACCTGCAGGGCTCTAAGGAGGTAATCTGCTGAGCCTGCAATCCTTTAGTCGTGATTTCCTATTGGAAGTATCTCACCAAAAATGAATTTTTTGTTGCAGGGGATGCCTGAAATCTGACTTGTATCTTAGTGCAGAGTTCTGGGGAGATCCGTGAGCCAATCACACAAGCAGGAAATTATGTTTTTGGAAATTATGTTATACAGAACACCTCCAGGTAGCCATATTTAATTTTCAGAAAATTACAGAGCTGCAGATTAAAAAAGGAAAGATAATTTTTAACAATATGACTTGTGTCACAATTGTATACGCTATATTATTTCTTTGTTTGCTATTTTTTTGCCCCACAAAAGTGGAGTTAGCCTTTAACAGGGGCCAGGGACCAACAGGTTGTGTTTTTGGTTCCATAAACTTCACTTAAAAAATGTTTATTGAAAAAAGCAAAAATACACCTGAAATATGCATCAACTGCAACCTGCATAGGTGTGAACCAGGCCTTAAGGGTGATTGCAAATGACAAAGGTGCACTCATGGCCTGGAGGGCAGGCAGTAACCTCAGCAAGCAGAAAGGCTTCTTTACAATAAGAGCTGTGAAAATGTGGAAAAGGTTTCCACTGGAGCAGGCTCTAGCCACAAAAAAGACGGATGTGTATAACTGGATGTTAATGTTTATAAGTAAAAGCATCGCATACTGTTGATCCAGGAAATATCTGATTTCCCTAAAAGATAAGTAAGGAATTCTTCTTCCTGTTATGTAGAGCTGCACAATTCTGGCTAAAACGAGAATCACAATTTTTTTGCTTAGAAGATAGATCACGATTCTCGTGGCGCAACATCATCTTTCACATTAAAACAAAAAAAAAACTTGGGCTAACTTTACCGTTTCGTTTTTTTATTCATTGAATTTTATTCAAAATGTATTTGAAAGACTGCTGGGCAAATACAGTGCGACATAAAATATTGCAGCAATTGACATTTTATTCCCTAGGGTCTCTGCTAAAATATAAGGTTTGGGGGTTCCAAGTAATATTCTAGCCAAAAATATTGATTTTAACTTAAAGCGGAGTTAGCATTTTTTAAATGTATGTCCTTTCATCCTGCGTTTTTATAATATAAATCCGGTCAATTACTATTTTACAATCCGCCGCCGATCCGCATAGATATTCAAAAAAGATAGTTTATAAAACTATGTCCACACCGTTGCCATTTTGCTTGTGGGCATTGTGAAGCCCACAAGCACTTACTTCCTGGAAGTCTTGGATGGGGAGTGATAATTGGACAGCGCACTGCTTCCTGGGAAATGATGACACACATTTCCCAGGAGCATTAGAGGGAGATGACGTCAGAATCCTAGGTGGTTTCAAAGGCAGATTTCGTGGAACCGCATAGCAACAGGCATTTCCAGAGGAGTAAAAAAAAAATGTTTTTTTTACTTTTTTAGGTCTAATGAGCACAATAATGAAAAAAAAATTTGGGATGGAAACTCTACTTTAGGAAACAAGTGTCAGAAAAAGAATTGGACTTTAAGTGGTTAAACTTTCTGCATTTACACACAGAATTTATGCCTTTGATACAAGAAGGAAGCCTTAATTACAATGTTTCCTGTTAAAAACTTGGTAGACTGCACGGATATTTTCCTTTGACAGCTGATACGTCTTCTCTCCATATAAAAGAATCCGCAAACTCTGCATTGCAGATCGTCAGGGGGGTTGAATCGAGATCACGATTTTTTAACGATTAACCACTTAAGGACCGCCTAACGCCGATATACGTCGGCAGAATGGCACGGCTGGGCACAATCACGTACCTGTACATGCATTTTTTTTTTTAAATGTCGCTCTATTTTTGTTTATAGCGCAAAAAATAAAAAACGCAGAGGTGATCAAATACCACCAAAAGAAAGCTCTATTTGGGGGGGAAAAAGACGCCAATTTTGTTTGGGAGCCACGTCGCACGACCGCGCAATTTAAATTGACGCAGTGCCGAATCGCAAAAGGGGCCTGGTCCTTTACCTGCATATTGGTCCGGGTCTTAAGTGGTTAATTGTGCAGCTCTACTGTTATGGAAAATCTGACTATGCTATATAAGAGGTTATTTGTCCACCTCTGGTACAACTGTGGATGCCCCCCCCCCCCCCTTTTACTTATTTTCTTATTAAAACGTATTTATTCTTTTAGTGTCTTTTTTTAACCTCAGTATGAAACCACATATACAATTATATAATAGGGCCCAGATTCACGTAGGGAGCGCGTATTTATGAGCGGGCGCAACGTATCTTATTTACGCTACGCCTCCGCAACTTTGACAGGCAAGTGCAGTATTTACAAAGCAAAGTTGCGGCGGCGTAGCATAAATAGGCCGGCGTAAGCCCGCCTAATTCAAATGTGGAACATGTGGGCGTGTTTTATGTCAATTTAGTGTGACCCCACGTAAATAACGCTTTTTACGAACGGCGCATGCGCCGTCCGTGAAAGTATCCCAGTGCGCATGCTCCAAATTAACCCGTAAAAAGACAATGCTTTCGACGTGAACGTAAATGACGCACAGCCCTATTCGCAAACGACTTACGCAAACGACGTAATCGACGGAAAAATCGACGCTGGCCCGACGTCCATACTTAACATTGGCTGCACCTCATATAGCAGGGGTAACTTTACGCCGGTAAAAGCCTAACGTAAATGGCGTATCTGTACTGCGATGGCCGGGCGTACGTTCGTGAATTGACGTATCTAGCCGATTTACATATTTCTAGGCGTAAATCAGTGTACACGGCCCTAGCGGCCAGCGTAAATATGCAGTTAAGATACGACAGCGTAGGCGACGTACGCTGGTCGTATCTTAGAAAAATTCTGGCGTATCTGATTCTTTGAATCAGGCGCCAAGATACAACGCCTCAGAGATACGATGGCGTATCTGAAGATACGCCGTCGTATCTCCTACGTGAATCTGGGCCACAGTGTTTATAGTTCCATATGAAGCTAAAATTGTTGTAGGCCTAAAAAGTAATCCCTTCATGATGAAAAGTGTCACATCCAAACGCCTAAAATTTTGCAACTTTGGCATGAGTTAGAGCCGGTTCACACAGGCGCCACTCATCAGGCGACTTAGCCGCCTGACAAGTCGCACTCTGTTCTGTACAATGGAACCGACACATAAATGGTAACAAATCTCGTGATTTTTTTTTTTTTTAAATCAAAGGAAAACTGGGCCAACATAATAAACCATCATCTTTTTAAAATGCAGCTATATATTTTTAGTGCCATACCATGACCCACTACCAAAACAAACTCTCCTTCCCCTCTCTTTCACAACTAAACCATATATGCGTACATTATTTGTTGTTTGTACCTGAAGTAGGGCCAAGAAGCAATAGTATGAATTTAGCTTTTTTTGTATCCTACCTAAACATACTGACCCCAAAAAAAAAAAAAAAAAGTCAAATTTATATTGGCCGATAATCCTATTAAGCATTCTCATTCCACAAGGGAGCATAACATTTTCTCAGATGGAGAATAGACTGACAAGTCAAAGAGGGAGCAACTGCTTTACTTGACATCTTGCAGGATGGTCACCTTGAAAAATTATCTGTAGAACCCCCCAGGAGAATATCAAACTACTCATGGCTGATCTACTCTTGTGCGTTATCGACCAAACAAGAGGGGAATTCTAGAAACGGACATGAATTTATGTATCCTGATGATATACTGCACTGTTATTAGGGTGCTCTTATCCTACTTAAACATGCCAGAAGAATGTATCGATTTGGTACAGTTATGTACTTTTTAATGAGAAACGTCATTAAAATCCCTCATGAACAATGTTTTTGGACGGCGCAGGGAAGGATTTTTAGTGCTGGCCAGGGCTCTGCTTGAGAGATTTTTTCATCACGTTCCTGGTGACAATGTGTTCACCGGACAGGTAGTGACAGAAAACTGGTAACAGCCACACAGTGTGTGTGTCTCCATGTTGGGAGATTTTACTGCATTTCCTGTGTGGTGAAACCATCGTCATCGAGACAGTAATAGAAAATCTCTTTAACCCAGGGTTTGACAAATTTGCTTGGAATCTAGGAGCCAGCTAAAAAAGTTAGGAGCCAGAAAACGCACCCTGTCCCGATGAGCTTGCACGCAGAAGCGAACACATACGTAAACGGTGTTCAAACCACACGTGAGGTATCGCCGCGATTGTTAGAGCGAGAGCAATAATTCTAGCCCTAGACCTCCTCTAACTCAAAACATGCAACCTGTAGATTTTTTTAAACGTCGCCTATGAAGATTTTAAAGGGTAAAAAGTTTGGAGTGTTTTGCGAGTGGACGCAATTTTGAAGCGTGACATGTTGGGTATGAATTTACTCGGCGTAACATTATCTTTCATAATATTAAAAAAAAATGGGGATAACTTTACTGTTGTCTTATTTTATTAAAAAAAGTGTATTTTTTTCCAAAAAAGTGCGATTGTAAGACCGCTGCACAAATACTACGTGACAGAAAGTATTGCAACGATCGCCATTTTATTCTCTAGGGTGTTAGGATAAAAAATATATATAATGTTTGGGGGTTCTAATTAGAGGGAAGAAGATGGCAGTGAAAATTATGAAAAATTACATTAGAATTGCTGTTTAACTTGTAATGCTTAACTTGTAATACCAAGGGCCACCACCAGATGGCACCAGCTCACACAAGGAAGAGCTGGGGACTTCACAAAAAGCCAAGTCGCCAGGACGCTATTTCTAGTCGCCATGGCGACCGGGATTTGTCGAGCCCTGCTTTAACCACTTAAGACCCAGACCAAAATGCAGGTAAAAGGACCCGCCAGTTTTTGCGATTTGGCACTGCGTCGCTTTAACTGACAATTGCGTGGTCGTGCGACGTGGCTCCCAAACAAAATTGGCGTCCTTTTTTTCCCACAAATAGAGATCTCTTTTGGTGGTATTTCATCACCTCTGCCGTTTTTATTTTTTGCGCTATAAACAAAAATTTAGAAAAAAAATGCAATATTTTTTACTTTTTGCTATAATAAATATCCCCCAAAAATATATAAAAGAAAAAAAAATTCCTCAGTTTAGGCTGATACGTATTCTTCTACCTATTTTTTAAAAAAAATAGCAATAAGTGTTTATCGATTGGTTTGCGCAGAATTTATAGCGTTTTCAAAATAGGGGATAGTTTTATTGCATTTTTATTAATATATATTTTTTTTGCTACTAATGGCGGTGATCAGCGATTTTTTTCGTGACTGCGACATTATGGCGGACACATCGGACAATTTTGACACATTTTTGGGACAATTGTCATTTTCACAGTAAAAAAATGCTATAAAAATGCATTGTTTACTGTGAAAAATGACAATTGCAGTTTGGGAGTTAACCACTAGGGGGCGCTGAAGGGGTTAAGTGTGACCTTATATGTGTTTCTAACTGTAGGGGGGCAGGGCTGGACTTGTGACGTCATTGATCGTGCTTCCCTATATCAGGGAACACACGATCGATGACAGTGCCACTGTGAAGAACGGGGAAGCTGTGTTGTTCTTCAGCTCCGGGGACCGATCGCGGGACTCCAGCGGTGATCGGGTCCCACGGCCACCGAGCTTTGGGACGCGGGCGCGCGCCCCACGGCTGGGCACTTAAAGAGGACGTACAGGTACGTGCTTGTGCCCAGCCGTGCCATTCTGCCGACGTATATGTGCAGGAGGCGGTCCTTAAGTGGTTAAGGGACCGCTAGATAGTACTAAAACAACAGGGGTTCTAATCCTTCACTATATCCAATACTTGGGGGGGGTGAAGTTTTTGACTTTATAAAAACTTGAAATACTTTCACTGCGCTTGGATTAAATTACAATAATCCAACACACAATTGAAATTATAAATAAGCAAACTTTTGAGATAAAACTGCCGATTAAAAGTTTGCAAAACAGAACATGTTGAAAAAGCCTTTACCCTGAAGTGGTTACATTTGGAAAGGAAGGTTTTATGCACACATTTTAAAGGGAAACTGAACCCTCCTATCCTCCTCAGCTAAGGAATTGACTATCTTGGCTTCTGTTTGATCTGCACATGTGATCAGTTATGACACCGGCCATTTAATGGTTTGACAGTTTGGTTGAGAGAACATACTAGTATTTCAGGAATGCCGGGAAATGCAAGGCTCCTTTTACATTGGGGAATCCACTTTGCTCAGTAGGTGATCTTTCCGCAGATCTCCCACTGAACAGAGCGGGCAGATTGCAGGTCCATGTCTGCTTAATTTATGCAGAACGGACACAGACACTCTTCTCTATGGGCAGTCAGGGTGTAAAAAGGACCGGCTGTCCATTTACAACCAATTGCCCTCTGATCCGATCTGCCTAGACAGAGGGAAACTGTTTTGTTTTTTGCGGACTGGATCTGATTGGATTTAGGTGGGTGTGAATGGTAAATAGAGATCCTTATCTCAAGTTCCTTATTCTGTAAGAAACCTGCGAAAATCAACCTTCAGACCAGATGAGTTCCATAATATTTATTCATTACCATGGAAAACATCCCTTTGAAGGCCGTCAGAGTATCCTCTGATGTGACAGATATCAGGTCACCCCTTTTATAGGGTTATTATTATTTAAAGCGGTAGTTCACCCTCCTTTCCATCATTAGACCATTACATTCGGCATCGTAGCGCGAGCTACGGTATGCCGGTCTTAAATTTTGAATCCCCGTACTCACTGTGCTATCGATGATTGAAGAATCCGACTCCCGCGGGGAATGGGCGTGCCTATGGAGAGGGAGGATGATTGACGGCCGGCTCTGGCACGTCACGCTCCCCGAAGACAGCCGGAGTAGGTCTCGGCTATTCACGGCGCCTGCGCACAGGCTATGCGCAGGCGCCGTGAATAGCCAAGCCTATTTTGGCTATTTCCGGAGAAGCGTGACGTGCCAGGGCCGGCCGTCAATCACCTTCTCTCACCATAGGAACGCCCATTCCCCGGATTCTTCAATCATCGATAGCACAGTGAGTACGGGGATAAAAAATGTAAGACCGGCATACCGTAGCTCGCGCTACGATGCCGAATGTAATGGTCTAATAAAAAAAAAACTTTTTTTTTTTTTTTAACAGGGTGAACCCCCGCTTTAAGTACTTATATAGCGCCGTCGATTTACGCTGCGCTTTACATATACATTGTACATTCACATCAGTCCCTACCCTCAAGGAGCTTACAATCCAAGATCCCTAACTCATTCATATTCTAGGGCCAATTTAGAACAGAAGCCGATTAACCTACCAGCATGTCTTTGGGTTATCAAAAGCAACATTCGTAGACATGGCACTAGGGGTCGACCGATATGGGTTATTCTCTGGCCGATGCCGATATTTAGAAATCTGGGCGGCCGATATATGATGCCGATTTTTGCGGCCGATATTTTAGGCCGTTTTTTTTTTTTTTGTGGAACTGGCTCGTGGCACTGGATGGCACTGGAAGATGGCACTAGCAGAAGGCACTTATTGGCATTGGCAGATGGCACTAATTGGCACTGGATGGTGGCACTGGTATTGCCACTGGAAGATGGCAAGTGGCACTAATTGGCACTGGCAGGTGGCATTGGTGCAAAACAGAGTCAGACCCCCTCTTCCTCCAGTATAGACAACCCCCCTGCTACAGACACCAGAGAGCGGTGTGTGTCCCACGAGCGCAGGCCCCTCCTCTGTGGGCGTTAACAGAGAGGAAGGCCGCCGCGCTGGGTGTACCAAGATGGCTCCGGAGCTAGGCCAAGGCCGCAGTCTTTCCTGATGCTGTGACCGCGGTGGCAATCCGGAAAGGCCACAGCTTCGGCCTAGCTCCGGAGCCGTGGCCTTACTAGCGGCCATGTCAAATATCGGCCTAATTTGGATAAAAATCGTCCGATGCCGATTTCTCCAAAACGGCCTCTACATGGCACATCTCATATCAAGGACACACACATGGCATACCAGTGGAAATTTACCCCCTAAAATATGACCCTATTACCAGACAGTCCAGTCCAGGAAAGTGCCCAAGCCAAGACGAAATAGAGCATGCAACCACATATTAATTATTATCATGCTTATTATCATCATTATTATCATTCTTTATGTGTATTATTAATAACTAATATATCTTAAATGCACTATCAATGTAAATTCAGTAAGGATCATACATTGTCCCTATACAATGGGCACAAGTACGTTTATACCTGACAAATGAGGTCTACAAGATCTTGGGCCACCAATCAAGACTTTTTAAATAAAGGCATGGATTTACATGCAGAAGCACAAGCAATAGGATGGAAATATGTATATTAAAAAAAAAAAAAAAAAGAGGCAGCATATTACAGTAAGTACATCCTTGCATTTTTCTATATTTCATTATTGTTCGTGGTGGTGGAGGGAAGTTCTGTTTTAAGAAACTGATTAGTAAACTACTCAGCAATAGTTGTGCATTAATGTTTGCAACCTGCAGCTGCTAATAATCACAGCACTCTATGGGGCAGGGGAGAGGAACTGTAATAGGATCTCTGGCATCTCTGCAAAACATGGCCAATACATGGAAGATATTGATTGGCATGTAGTAGTGTTGCTCAATTCTGTTCCTCAAGCACCAACAAGAGTGCATGTACTTCAGTTCTTTTCCAAGGCCTTGGTCATAGACAGGCAGATATCTCCATAAGGGGGACAGGTGTGGAGATAATTTTCCTGTCCTCACATGACTTCAATAAGCTACAGGAACTCCCTCCAAACCATAATAAAGTTTATCTACACCCAAGAACCAAAATGTAATATATTTCACCTCATCAATCCTTAATTGTGGTGGGTGCATTACTTTTCTTTTTCTAGTTTTTTTTTCCTCTGTGGTCCATGTGTAAAACTGAGAAAAAAACTAACATGACACATGATGGTGCCTTCTGCCATAAGCATTACTACAGCAGTTTTTGTTTTATTAAAGGCCATTTCACACCCAGCACAGTTATCTGCATTTTGAACTGTACTTAAACTGCATAAACAGATCAAACTCAAGGTAATCCTATTATATATATATCCTGATTTTGGGACTTTGTACTACAAGCACTTTTTTTAAAGACTATTTTTGTTTTGTTGGGGGTAACCCCCATAGCATATTAACTGTAATCATTTTAATATTTTTTATTATTGGTAGTTACTTTGGGTGACACTATTTTTAATACTTTATTTATGCAGATATGTTTTGTTTATAATACTACAAGTGCTGTACTGTCATTCTGTAAGTTTTGTTATGCTAGCAACAAACGTATGCCCGGTACACACGATCTGATTATCGGACGAATGATCGTCCGTTTTTTGTTTTTTTTTATGCTAATCTCACATCGAATCTGATGAGTTTACTAAAGTCATGAAAATTCTCGAACGGCAGAATAAAAAATCGGAAGTGATGTCATGTGTTGTAATTAGTGCTGTCAAATGATTAAAATTTTTAATCGCGATTAATCGCATTAATGTCATAGTTAACTCACGATTAATCTATCTAATTTATGACGAATTTCCCCACAAATACCGCACAATTCTGCAAGTGATTATAATTTATTATCGCTGTTTTCTAGCTGATCTAAAACCATTTTTGACATAAAGGGACACTTTTGGACAATCTACAGTTTTTCAGGCAGAAAGAATAGTTTTTATTTTATAAAAGAACATGTAGGGCACTGGGCAGACCACTAGGGACAAGGGGGGTGTGTATTTTTTACATACAGTACTGTAATCTATAAGATTACAGTATACTGTGTGTATTGTGTGTGTTTACTTTTTTAAATTTGGCGCCGTTCTCCGCTCCCGTGAGTCGCAACGTCGCAGGGAACGGAGCTCGGCGGCACACAGGCACTGTGAATCGAGCGAGGAGGACCCGCCGAGCAAGGAGGACCCGCCAAGCAAGGAGGACCCCCTCGATCACACAGCGGGGTGGCATCGCTGGACCCAGAGACAAGGTGAGTAACTTGCCTGTGAATCCAGCGAGAAGGTAAGCCGCGCCGCGCCGCTGCACACTCTTGCATGTCCACCCCGAGGGCTCCTGCGTTAATCGCGCGATAAAAATATTGACGGCGTTAACATGGGTTTGCGTTAACGCCGTTAATATCGCGTTTAACGCACAGCCCTAGTTGTAATGCATTTGTATTGCATTTTCGAATGACAGCTGTACTGATTATACGAAAATCGAACGATCAGGCATCGTACGAAAAAAAAATTCCGTGCACGTCGAATAGAATAAAATCTGATGAACTGATCGGCTCTCGAAAGCTCTGTACTAACGATCAGATTATCGTACAATCGCTTCGAAAGCGGCATTTTTCGTACGGTTTTCGGATCGTGTGTACGGGGCTTAAATAGGTAAAAATCAAATATACAGTTTTTGATTCAGAGTTTAGATTGATTCAGCCCTTCAGAAAAGATCACCTACCAAAAAGCCTAGGCATTTTTTGCGCATGACATTTGGCGCAGTAGTTTCTGCAACAAAATCAATCTGCGGTACTGTTGCCACCTTTTACAACCATTTTCATTTTCCTTTATTGAACAGCAATCAAGGATATTCAGGAATCACACAGTAAATCATCATAAGTTTTACCTGGTCGCGATTTTACTGGTTTATCCCAAATTGTATTTTTTCTGAACCTTTTTGTTTTCCCTTTTTCGATTTGACATTTGGTCGATGCTCCATCTAATACTGCATTGCTGATGTACTTCCTCAGATAATTTGTCTAATACTGTCTGTTTCCTGCTGAATCCTCACCTCGAGAATAAACTATTTGTACTTTCTTGAAAACGGTATTAAACCCAAAAGCAAACATCATAATTGCAGCTTACCAATTCTTAAGGCTCTTTCACACAAGCGGACCCGCCTGCTCAGTAGGGGATTTGTCCACTGATCCACGCTGAGTAGGCGGATGACAGGTCTGTGTCCACTCCGCTTATGCAGACCGGACACAGACACAACTCGCTTTCCTCTGTAGGCAGTTTTATGTCAGATAGGATCGAACTGGATGTTGGCAGGTGTAAACTCAACACATCCACCACACCAGCATAGAGGACAACAGATGGTCCGATTGGGTCCACCTGAAAAAACTGACTGGCACACCCATTCGGTCCACCTGTGTGAAAGGGACCTTGTATGGCCCAGCGTAAAACTTTTTTCCCCAAAAGTAAAAAAAAATGTTTGCTGTAGCTGTTATTAGCTGTATAGCTTCAATTTGTTACTCTAGTTAAATCTGCTACTACGTCTAAGGCCTCATTCACACTTTCACACTTCGCTACGGAGTCCGCCTGCTCCTGTCGGCTCAGCAGGAGATCACTAAGCAGATCTCCGCTGAGCCGACGGATGACAAGCTCCTCTCTGCTCACTGAGCGGGGAGGGGCTTGTCGGGCAGATCTTACCCGATCCGGTCTGCATGGACGGATGGGGACCTGGCCCCCATACGTCTGTTTTTAGCGGGTCGAATCGGGTCGGTTACCGCGGACATGTCTCCGCTGACATCCGACGCTCCATAGCGATGCATGGAGCGGCCGTTCAGGTCCGTGACAGATGGACCCGGACAGCCCCAAGTGTGAATGAGGCCTAACACAGCTCTCCCCAAGACTTACACTAAGACTAATCTGCCTCCTGTGCTCCTTCATCCGGCTGTGGGGGGCACTCTAATAAATGAGGCGTGTTACTGGCAAGAAAACCAGGGCAAAACAGTCTAAAAAAAAAAAAAAGAAAAAGAACACACATATGCAGCCACCACATTGGCGAAGTGCAATATATTACATTTTTGGTTTAATACTGTTTCAAATAAAGATCATACAAAAAAAACTCAAATTCATAAAAACTACTAAAAGTCACTGCAAAAATGTCCAAGTTGGAATATATATATATTATATATATATAAAAAAGTTAACTTGCGGTTTAACATCTTCAAGTGGGAAATTCTGTGCGATATGAATAATGCAAAATACTTAAATACATTTTCTTCGGGTGAAAATGTATGAAAGCTTGTGAAAATGCATTGTAGAAAAAAACAGGTGGCCTTAAAGATTGTCAATCAGCATCCATTCATTTACAGTTGCAAATGGAAACAAAAGAGAGGCACTCAGTATGTAAACTGAAAACAAGCATCGTTTGGCATTTAAATGAACTTGATGTGATTTACATACTCTTAGCACATACGCAATCACTTTACAGGTACATAAAGAAAATAAAAATAACACAAACGTACATTACTGTCAATTTACAGATAATTAACAGCAACAAATGAATCAGAGAGTGTAAAGAACAATAAAAGTTTATGTAAACAACCAGATTGCCTTTATGAGCTAATAGCAACATAAAAAAACTTAACTGGTTGCAATGGGTTAAGACAATATAACACACAGCCCAATAAACGCAGGAAATGCAATCGACCAGCGCTCTCTTATGATAACTGGGCCACGTAGGAGCTGACAACAGGATGCCAATTAACATTACTAGATCTTTCACAATTCTGAAAAAAATAAAAATAAAAGACTGCCAGTTTGCCTTTTCTTTATAGAAGCAGGTCACCGATCGATTCAAGCAGGGATTAGTGGATATCTATAGCTTCCTTCAGATTTGGGTGAAATCTATCCATTCTCCGGCAAGACTGTCTTAAAATTTGGCATAACAATTCAAACCCAGAGGGTATCTACCCCGTGCTCTTGAATATTAACCACTTCAGCCCCTGAGGATTTGGCTGCCCAATGAGCGGGCCATTTTTTGCGATGCCGGCACTGCGTCGCTTTAACTGACAATTGCGCGGCCGTGCGACGTGGCACTCAAACAAAATTGACGTCCTTTTGTCCCCACAAATAGAGCTTTCTTTTGGTGGTATTTGATCACCTCTGCAGTCTTTATTTTGTGTGCTATAGACAAAGAAGTGCAACAATTTGGAAAACAAAAAAAAAAGCAATATTTTTTACATTTTGCTATAATAAATATACCCCAAAAATATATAAAACTATTTTTTTCCTCTGTTTAGGCCGATATGTATTCTACATATTTTTTATAAACAAAATCACAATAAGTGTATATTTATTGGTTTGCGCTAGGGCCAAAACAACTAATCGATTAATCGACAACTAATCGATTATGAAATTAATCGATTATTTTCATTATCGATTAATCGCCCAGTAACATATTGGGGTTGAAAAAAAAAAATGCCCTTTATAGTACAAAAAGAGCAAATCGCTACTGTAAATTTGTACAAAATGAACCCCTTACAGTAGCGATTTTTTGCTCTTTTTGTACTAATTTTAGTTTTTTTAACCCCATTATAAATGGTTCACATCTCCAACGCAAAACGCTAAAAGAACGCCGAACGCCTGAATTTCAAACAAGTCCCGGACCCTTTTTAGACGCGCGAATCGTTTTACATTGATGCCAATGACCTGTACAAAACCGCGGGGGAAAACACCGCGTTTTGTCGCGGCAAATCGCGGGGGAAACGCAGCAATTTGTCGCGGCAAATCGCGGTAAAACGCCATTTTGTTGGCAAATCACTTTGATAAACATTCCCCTAGCAAGGGTGGATAAAAATCGATAATTAAAAACAAACAAAAAATAAAAAATTCTGTATCAGATTTTTAGCAATTTTTTTTTTTTTACATAAAATGCTTTTGGAGTAAAAATCTATCAAGTTTTCTATTTACGATACATTAATAATTTAGCATGAAATGGAGCTTAGTTATGTAGCATGGCATGAAGCTGTATATTCTGCAATATTTACATTTTTGGTAAACTCAATGAATCCAAGCTCTGAAAACTGAGATAACATGCACTGTCAATGTTATTGTAATTAAATAAAATAATTTGAGTAGTTCTCCAACTGTGTGATTAACCCAAAATCGGTTCAAATATCGCTGTTGGCTCCTTTCACACAGGCGGACTACGTCGCTACGGAGTCTGCCTGCTCCCGCCAGCTCAGCGGGAGATCTGTCCGCAGATCTCCGCTGAGCCGACGGATGACAAGCTCCTCTCTGCTCACTGAGCGGGGAGGGGCTTGTCGGGCACCGCTGTCTCCTATGGATCGATCTGATGAAAACGGACAGCATGTCCATTTTCATCAGATCTTACCCGATCCGATATGGAGGGATGGGGACGTGTCCCCATACGTCTGTTTTTAGCAGAGCGGATCGGGTCGGATGTCAGCGGACATGTCTCCGCCTAGGCCAAAAACTAGGGAGCAACTAAATAAATGTGTTAAAAAAATAAAATAAAAAATAATATACCTTTCTATCTATATACAAAAACTAGCAGCATAAGGAATAACATTTGTTAGACCCCTTTCACACGGAAGCGTTTTTACAGCGTTTAAGCGTTAAAAATAGCGCTATTAAAAACGCTCATAAAACGCTCTCCATGCATCTCAATGGACCCTTTCACACGGAGTCCTTCAAGCAGCATCTTTGGAGCAGCTTTTGGGCGCAGAAAAAAAACACTCCAAAAACGCCCCTCTCCATTGAAATGAATTGAAAGCACTGTAAAAACGCCTTGCCTTTTCACACTGAGGCACTGCAAAAACGCCCTAAAACGTTAGGGTCTTAGCGGTGCTTTACCAGCACATTGGGATTGCAGATGAGGCTTCGCTCGAATAACGCTCGAAAAACGCCCCAGTGTGAAAGGGGCCTTAATGTGGATTGAGAGAGCTTAGTTCCGCTATCAGAACTACTCCCAGAGAAATGCCATCAATACCCAGTATCATCAGAAAATGCATACTCTATATGGGAACCCCTTTCCCATCCTCCAATTCCCTATGAGGCAGTACTGTGGTCTGGTGACTGACTGAACCCCAATAGGAGGGGGCAGGAAGCATGGCATGTGGTCCCCACATCTGGACCTACCAGGACTCTCTCTGCGTGGCACTGGGGATCCGAGTAGCAGGGAGGTGATTTTATAGCATATGGTTTTGTAGTAGATTTGGCTGTTAAAGCAGAACTGAAGTGCCACTGTAAGAAACAACGAGCAGGCAGGCAATTATTACAGAGGAGGCATGCACGGTCTTCTGCAATGAAATGCCCCTACATGTCTGCTTGCTGTCCTCTTTGGTGCTATAAACTGAGATGCACAGTTCTAAATGTTGGGCCAGTCTGAGTACCAAGATGCCCAAAGCTCCTGCGCATGCACAGGAGTGATCTCATCCTCCCACCAGCCAAGAGGCCAGAAGGTGAAGAGTCGAAGACAGGCACTCAGAAGATGCTGGTGCTGGCAAGTGATCGTTGGGCAGTTAAGTGTTCACCCTTTAGTTCCACTTTAAAATTTTATGACAGGTTTGATTTTACCACTTAACCATCAGGGTGGCCACATTTTTGAAGACCGGAATGAGCAGCCGGACAAACTCTAGTGTCAGCTTTTCTTCCAAAAGCCGATTAGTTTTCAAACCTCTCTGATTGCTCATAGTCCCTACATAATGGGGCTGAGGACCTCTGCAGGAACCATAAATATGAGATAACCAAAGGAACCTACTGAACATGTTTAGATAGGAATACCTTACTGATCTTTCACTTATTATATAAAACCCCATGGCAGCTCGCTTTACTAAGGCAGGGTATGAATGTGAAGATTGTGCATGGCTTCTGGCACTTTAAATAGAATTTATTAGGCCAAAATTGTTTGTCCAAATTAAACTGCCTTTCCAGGAGCAAACAGGCTTCAGATTATGGTAGACCCAAAACATTTTCAAAGAAAATAAAACAGCGTTACAGGGACCTCATTGCCAAATATATATATATATATATATATATATATATATATATATATATATATATATATATATATATATATATATATATATATATATATATATTTTTTAGGGGTACAATACAAGGGTTGAATTTTGAAAATGTTATCTAAGAATTTTTGTTGGTATTTTACACCATTAGTGGGCTGCAGCAACAGCCGATTTTCAATAATCGAACATGTTGGTAATTTTTTTGAAAAACAAACGATTTTCTAATCAATGATGGTAGAATTGTGCGAGAAATGTAATCGAGAAAGAAATGAGCATGCGCAAGAAAAGAAAATTCCCAGAAAGAAAAGAATATTCCCAGACACAAAAATAGGAACATGAGGTGAAATTCATCAGCGCACAAAATTTTTGATTTTCAAAAGAAAATTCTTCCGAAATTCGACCTTGGTGTAGTTACCATTACCAGTATTGCACATATTATTATTAGAATTTATGAAGTATAATTCACGTAATATTTAGCAGCGCTGCACTATAAGAGCTGGTTCACACTGGGGCGACCTGTCAGGCGATCCACAGTAGTCAATGGAACCGTTCTAATAGGAGCGACTTAGAAAAAGGTTCCTGTACGACTTTGGGGGCGACTTGCATTGACTTCAATACTTAAGTCATTTTGCAAGTTGCCTCTCAAGTCGCCTTGAGATCGCCTTGCCGAGTCGCCCCTAAAGTCGTGCCGCCTGTGTGTGAACCAGCTCTAAGAGAGAGTATTTATTGCCATTATCAGTATTTGTCTCTACTAGCAGAGTGTTTCAGATAAAGGAATAAACTACTTCACCTGAAAAGTTTCAGCTCTAAGTAGAGTTCTCTGTCAAGCTTTATCTCTTGGGGACTCCAGCAAAGGGATCTTCCCCCACAGGTTTTTGCTCGGCTTCCTCCATCTTGGAGTTTTTGGGGCTCTTGCCCACCGAAGGGCATTTCCATTCCTACTCCTTCCTGCATTCCCTTGGATATACAATAGGGGTATATAATAAAAAAACAAAAGCAGGATCTCGTCCCAAAGCCCACATTAGTTGTGCAGGCCTGGGAGCTGAAGCATCAAGATATTGAAATTGGAGTCCCCAAGAGACAAAAGAAACTTAACTGTCTAGCATCTAACAAAAACTTTAAATAGCAATACTAGGAAGACTGATGTTTACATAAACAACAACTTAATGTTCCTGTATAACAGCCTAAGCAAGTCCCAAATCCCAGTTTCTATGTGATGTACAAGGCTTCATTTACCTCCCCTGATTGTGCCAAATCCTTCCTCCTCTGTGACCCACACGCTCCCCCACTCTAGAAAGAATCTAAGTGTAGATATATTTATTGCTGCAGCACATTTTTCTTTTTTTTAAAGGAGGCCATAGTTCTACTTTACAGTGAACCTGTGCCCAGGTTTTTAAAATGTGTTCCTATTTGATCCTTTGTTTATCATAATCAGACCAAATTAACACCTTTACCCGCTCCCTTTATTTTCCTGCTGATTTTTTTTATTGCTATTCTTTAAATATAATTTTTTTTTGTTTGTATTATAGTTTTGGTTGTTTTTGAAAAAAAAAAGGCCTTTATCTTATTTGTAACTGACTTTTTAATGTTTTGTACCAGAATCATAACTTTAGTGTCACTTTAACCACTTTTCAAAATTGGAGCTCAAATGGTTAAAAAGGACAATTTAAATAAAAATGTAAACTTATCTGTTTTGTTACAGCTTTTCCCTAAAGATTTCATAAAAAAATTTAAATCTATTTAGCAAGACAGTATCAAAAAAGCCTTAGGCCCCATGCACACGAGACGCTGCTAAACTCGAGTTCAGAGGCATTTGGGAATTTTTTTTCCACTGCCCCTGAACACATTTAATGTTATCCTATGTGTCCATGCACACGATCAAGTTTTTTGGCGTTTCAAAGCAGTTGTGTTTAGGGCCGTTTTTCCAAACCCAAAATTTTGGGTTCAGAAGCTTTCAGCTTTTGCGTTTTAGACGCAAATCGCCGCTAAACGCGGAAAAACACGGCACAAATAGTTTGATTCTGAGCTTGGGGAGGGTCTACAGTGTTTTGGGGATAAACGCTGACAGCCGCAAATTGCGGTAAAACGCCGCAAATCGCGGCAAAAACGGGCGTTTTAAATGCCGGTTTTTGCCTTTGAAAAGCTGAGATTAGAGGCGTTTGTAATAGCGTCTCGTGTGCATGGGGCCTTACTTGTCCTAAAAATGATACATACGTTATTTTAATCTTTGGTCCATAGTATATAGTCCATGGTACAGATGTGAGAGCTGAATTTGTTAAAGTACATAGATAGGTTGAAGCGAGAAAGGTATACCGGTAATTAAATACATTTTGTATATTGCTACATGGTTATGTATACTGTTCATTTTGGAACTGCTGGTGAAGTGATCCCTATGAAATCCCTTCATGAGACAGTAGGGTCGTGTAATGTAATGCTCCCTGCTGTCTGTGTGCAGATGGTTTACATTTTGTCATTAATAATGTACAGCAAGCGGGGAATAATAAAAGGGGCGATTGAGTTAGTGTGCACCTGTTACATCTTGTTATGAGGACGCACTTTTTGTCGCTGTGATTTTTCAGAGATTTCTTACTTGGGGGGGGGGGGGGGGCTCCTTTAAGAGCTATGGGCGGAAGTAATTTTTTCGATATTTATCAAATAAAAAAGTAAAAAAAAAATCTATCTAAAAGATAGTTTTCTATTTAAGATACATTAATAATTTTGTTTATTTAGGATGAAATGGAGCTTAGTTATGCAGCATGAGGCTGTATATTCTGAAATATAATTTTTTTTTTGTAAACTAATTTAAAGCGGTTGTAAACCCGCTGTCTTTTTTTTTTTAAAACCTGAAAAGCAAAAGCCATAATCAGCTAGTATGCACCACATACTAGCTGATTGTGAAATACTTACCTTGGAACAAGGTGAGAGGAACTTACCTGGTCCACGCCGAGGGAGATGTCATCTTGCCTCAGCGTGTCTTCCGGGTATCGCCGCTCCAGCGCTGTGATTGGCTGGAGCGGCGATGTCGTCACTCCCGCGCTTGCGTGCGGGAGACTTCTCTCTGCCGGCCCTTTAGCCAAGGATCCCCGCTGCGCATGTGCCGCTGCAGTCAGCGGCGCATTGCGGGGGGGAATATCTCCTAAACCGTACAGGTTTAGGAGATATTCTTTATACCTACAGGTAAGCCTTATTATAGGCCCTTATTATAGGCTTACCTGTAGGTTAAAGTGGTAGTACAGAGTTTACTACCACTTTAATGAATCCAAGCTCTGCAAGCTGAGATAACATGCACTGACAATGTTATCATTTTAATTAAATAAAAGAATTTAGAAGTAGTTCAACTATGTGTGATTAACCTAATAACCTAAAATCAGATCCGATATTGCGGTTTTACTAACCTGACAGCTTATTATTCTAAATAGAAAACCTTCATTTTGTTTGCAAATTTTAAAGATTATAACTACCAGCAAGAATGAGTCCTTACATTTAAAGAGCATCTGTCATTTCAGATTTATCATGGCAGCGAGTGTTAGCGAGCATCCACTCACCTGCTGCCGCCACGTCCCTCACCTTGTTGTGTCACTGCCACATCACCAGCTGTCCCATTAAAGTAAATGGGACTGTCGGTGAGTCAACAGCGGGTCACAGGAGGAGCCACTGCAGGACAGAGATGACAGTGGCTCTTTAAAAATGATGATTTAAATCGACGCGATTTCATAAAATCATTTAGCACGGCTTCCCCGTGCTTCACTGTGGCGGCTGCATCGATCGTGTCATCCCCTTTATAGGGAGACACAATCGATGACGTCACTCCTACAGCCACACCCCCCTACAGTTGTAAACACACACTAGGTGAAACATAACCCCTTCAGCGCCCCCTGTGGTTAACTCCCAAACTGCAACTGTCATTTCCACAATAAAGAATGCATTTTAAATGCATTTTTTGCTGTGAAAATGACAATGGTCCAAAAAATTTGTCAAAATTGTGCGAAGTGTCCACCATAATGTCGCAGTCACGAAAAAAAGTCGCTGATCGCCGCCATTAGTAGCAAAAAAAAAAAAAACACTATCCCCTATTTTGTAAACGCTATAAATTTTGCGCAAACCAACCGATAAACGATTATTGCGATTTTTTTTTACCAAAAATATGTAGAAGAATATGTATCGGCCTAAACTGAGGAAAAATATTGTTTTTTTTATATATTTTTGGGGGATATTTATTATAGCAAAAAGTAAAAAATATTGAATTTTTTCCAAAATTGTCGCTCTATTTTTGTTTATAGCACAAAAAATAAAAATCGCAGAGGCAATCAAATACCATCAAAAGAAAGCTCTATTTGTGGGAAGAAAAGGATGCAAATTTTGTTTCGGTACAACATTGCATGACCACGCAATTACCAGTTAAAGCAGCGCAGTGCCAAATGGTAAAAACACCTCTGGGCATTTAGCTGCATATTGGTCCGGGGCTTAAGTGGTTAAAACTGCTGCTGCAAGAAAACCGACCAGACGTTTATCAAAATGTCATTGTTGTTTTTACCATTAGCGGGTCATGCAGTAAAGCATTCCACAATTTCACCACCCCCTTACCCCTTAACAATTCCGTGAAACGTATCTGCAAATGGCACATGACATTTTTTGTATCTAAATCCAACGTCGAATGGAGTTTTCATTTATTGATTTGGATCAGGCTAAGAAACCACCAAAACCTTAAGTAGACCAAATTTTTTTAAAACGTCTTTCACCATGAAACAAATATTTAAAAATATGGCTAAAGCTTTTATGTAGCCGTACTTCTCTTCTGGGTCAAAGGAGTGAACTTATTTCTGCACTCCTCCTGTGACCCCGATTCAGCTGACAGCGAGCTACAGCCCAGGGAGTGTTAAGGGGGGGCAGAGCAGAGAGCAATGACTGACAATCACCGCTCACCACTATGTGGAGATTGAGACCTGAGCTATTCTCGGTCTTGGAGCCGGCGGGGGACAGCTGCAGCCATTGCCCCAATGCTGCAGCCACATAGGCGAATATGTATGCTTGTTTTTTTGATTTCCCACACTTCTTCTTGAAAGTGGAATTCCAGCCTAAACTTAAGTAGTCTTAAAAATGTTCCCTACCTTTGCTTGCCGTGTAAAAAAAAGTATATACTTTAACCATTTTCAGCCTGCTCTGCTGTTGCTCCTGTTTCAGACAACAGCAGCTGCATGGGAGCTGAAGGAGCACCGACAACAGCTGAGACATGGGAGCTGTTGCCAGAATTGCCAGCCATTGTCAAGTGCTCTCTCCTCTGCAGCTGCCGCTGGCTAACACAGGGGATCACAGCGGGCTGAAAGTAGGTAAATACCTCTTCTTTACACAGGTTAGCTAGCATAGGTGTTAGAAGGGGGAGGGAACATTTTTAAGACTACTTAAAGAGGGAACTGCAGTCTGCTCACATAATTTGTAATAAAAACTTTGCCATTCTGAAGCTTCCCTCCAACCACTTTGCATATTATTTTATATATACTGTGATTCTGTACTTGCCAAATATGCTGCAGAAGTCTCCCTCCACCGAGTCTGGCTGCAACCATTTTAATTGTGGGCAGCTAAAGCTGCCAGTTCACTTCCTGGATTTACACAGAAGCACACACCAAGCTCTGCAGCTCTCATTGGCCCCTTAAGGCAGGGGTCGACAAATCCCGGGCGCCAGGTCGCCATGGCGACTAGAAATAGGGTCCTGGCGACTTGGCTTGGCTGGCACCATCTGGTGGTGAGCCGTTGGTATTACAAGTTATTACCACCAGATGTGTAAGCTGGCGCCATCTGGTGGTGGCCGTTGGTATTACAAGTTAAGCATTACAAGTTAAACAGCAATTCTAATGTAATTTTTCATTATTTTCACGGCCATCTTCTTCCCTCTAACTAGAACCCCCAAACATTATATATATTTTTTATCCTAACACCCTAGAGAATAAAACGGCGATCGTTGCAATACTTTGTCATGCCGTATTTGCGCAGCGGTCTTCCAAGCGCACTTTTTTGGGGAAAAAATTACACTTTTTTTTAATTAAAAGATAAGACAACAGTAAAATTATCCCCATTTTTTTTAATATTATGAAAGATAATGTTATGTAGAGTAAATTGATACCCAACATGTCACGCTTCAAATTTACGTCCGCTCGTGGAATGGCGTCAAACTTTTACCCTTTAAAATCTCCATAGGCGACGTTTAAAAAACTCTACAGGTTGCATGTTTTGAGTTAGAGGAGGTCTAGGGCTAGAATTATTGCTCTCGCTCTACCAATCGTGGCGATACCTCACATGTGTGGTTTGAACACCGTTTACATATGCGGTCGCTGCTCACGTATGTGTTCGCTTCTGCGCGCAAGCTCGTCGCGACGGGGCGCGTTTTCTGGCTCCTAACTTTTTTAGCTGGCTCCTAGATTCCAAGCAAATTTGTCAACCCCTGCCTTAAGGACTCATCCCTCCCCCTCCCTTCCTGGCAAACTCTCACAAGAGTAAGAGCGAGAATGTCGTCATAACCTAGTCTTTTTTTTCCAGACAAAAAACAGGAAGTGGGCTGTATAAGGTATTTACTGGCACATACAGCACAACTGTCAGAAATCTACGCCTTGGACACAACAGGAAGTGGCAGTGTCCTTCCCTTAGTCATGTGACAGTGCTTAGGGCCTAAAGAACCTGAGCACCATCACAGAGGAGGATGCAACAAGTTCTATTCCACCCAGAAGTATCAGGTATTGTTGCTAACTATGATGAAGGCAAGAGCATTGGCAAAGTACTGGCAAGGTGAGTATTGTTTGTGGGGCCCTTCATAAAAGGAGTGCTAAAAAAGATACAGAAAGGCAACAACTCAAAAGCAACAGCAAAAATCCAAATAAATCCACACGTACCTAAACTCTCTTCCATCGCTCAGACGTCTAGATGCGGCTGGACAATGCGACGCAGCTTCTAAAATGAGTTTCTGATTAATAATGTTAGAAGAAACAGATTCTCTTTCACAGTCATTATCCACCGCTTGGTCACACTTCCATTCCTCATCTTCGTTAAGAGTTGGCAAATATCCAGCTGGACCCTTCCCTGTTCCAGAACCTGAGCTATGGTCACTGTAGATCTTAGGACTTTCCCCGCCTAGTGTAGTATATTCTAAATAGATATCCGATTTGAGGAATATAGGGTAAGTATTGTCCTCCATCATGGACTGGATTTCCGTTTGGGCCTGGTCAAACATGTCAGGTTCAATCTGCTGCCTCAGTAAACAATCTTTAATAAAACACTTTGTTGCTGGTTTGATCTGCCGAGAGACAATCCCATTATTGTCTAGAATGTATTTTTTATAAATTGCTTTGGCCAGTTTGAGTCTTTTTTCCACCTTGGTGTCACTAGGCTCCAGCTTCCGAAAGCCACTGCACGCAAACCAGAAATCGAGAAAATCCCCACAATTCTCTTGTTGCAAAAAAGTTCTGAACAAGTTAATTCCATCCTGGTCATCCAACAAAGAATGCAAAGATTCAGCCCATTTTAAATATGGTGGAGTGGGTGAAGCGCTGCCTTCGGGTTCGTAGCCCAAGTCCAGGTCGGAACGTCTCGGCGTCGCTGTTGAAGTCTCATTTTTGATCCCATCAGTTTTTGCAGGGCAGTAACTGTGGATGAACGGCCTTGGATCTGTTGTGACCAGTTCTCCTTCCTCCCCAGGTACTGGAGGCCTCGGTGCATCTTCAGTAAAGCTTCCCCCTAGGTCCAAAGGGAAACCTTTCCCTTGGACACTCATCTTGACGGCGATTGACTAGAAAGTTATGATTAATGTATGTTTTCAAAACTTGGACATTTTGAGACAAAGGTCCCTGTAAAACATTTGCGTCCTGTAGATCAAAAAAAAAAAAAAACACAAATTTAGCAACAAAGCATTTTTAATTCATATTAACATATAAAAGGCAAATAATATAATGTCACACAAGGATTTACAGCTTTCAAAATTAACCCAGTGAAAGCGGTGAAAAAAAAATCTAAAAGGGGGAAGACAGAAAAAGTAGAGGGGAGGGAAAGAGGAGGGGGAGGGAAAGAGGAGGGGGAGGGAAAGAGGAGGGGGAGGGAAAGAGGAGGGGGAGGGAAAGAGGAGGGGGAGGGAAAGAGGAGGGGGAGGGAAAGAGGAGGGGGAGGGAAAGAGGAGGGGGAGAGAAAGAGGAGGGGGAGAGAAAGAGGAGGGGGAGAGAAAGAGGAGGGGGGAGAGAAAGAGGAGGGGGAGGGAAAGAGGAGGGGGGAGAGAAAGAGGAGGGGGAGGGAAAGAGGAGGGGGGAGAGAAAGAGGAGGGGGAGAGAGGAGAGAAAAAGAAGAGGGGGAGAGAAAGAAGAGGGGGAGAGAAAGAAGAGGGGGAGAGAAAGAAGAGGGGGAGAGAAAGAAGAGGGGGAGAGAAAGAAGAGGGGGAGAGAAAGAAGAGGGGGAGAGAAAGAAGAGGGGGAGAGAAAGAAGATAAAAAATAAAATGTATCTAAAAGGGGGAAGACAGAAAAAGTAGGGAGGGGGAAAGAGGAGGGGGAAAGAGGAAGAGGAGAGAAAGAGGAGGGGGAAGAGGAGAGAAAGAGGGGCGGGGGGGAAGAGGAGGGGAAGAGGAGAGAAAAAGAGGGGGAAGAAGAAAGAAAGAGGGGGAAGAAGAAAGAAAGAGGGGGAAGAGAAAAAAGTTTAGGTGGAAAGGGTGGGTGGAGAAACAAGGGGAGACAGAGAGAAGAATGTTCAAGTGGGAGAGGGGAAGAAATAAAAGTAGAGGGGAGAGAAATGTTCAGGGGGGGGGGGGGGGGAGAGAGAAGAGAAAGATAGGATAGAAGAAAAAATAAATAAAAATAGGGGGAAGAGAGGAGAGGCACAAACATGATCTCCAGATGCTATCTGTATTCACACCTTCAACTGTGCGTTTAAATACAGAAATAAACACTGTTCACTTTCCCTCTAGGAAACTGAAACGCCAAGTCTTTCATCTAAAAATAATTTGTGGCTGGTCACTGGGACCATCAAACACAACCAACTTGCTGTTCTCCCAAGCTAATAAAACAAGCAATACTTAGGAGCCACGGCATGGGAATGAAAGAGGAGAGCAGTAATAAACACTTCTTACAACTAAATATGGAAAGCCACAAAACACCAAAAATAATCAAAATACAAAACCAGTCCGATCACCGTTAGTGATAATTGGTTGGTGAAGGGATTAAGAAATGACTAGTAAAAATCACATGCATGCACAAAAAGTTTATAATTAACATTTAGCTCGGTAATCTAGAAAACACTGCTGACTAATTAGCGACGAATGCTTTTTTTTTTTGACAAAACAGTAATATTTTTTTTTTACTAGTAATGGTGGCGATCTGAGTTTTTTTTCGGGACTGCGACATTATGGTGGACACTTTTGACACGTTTTTGGGACCATTGGCATTTTTTTACAGCGATCAGTGCTATAAAAATGTATTATTTAGAAAATAAAAAACAAACCTTTACAACGCGATCAGCAATTATTTTTTCGTGACTGCGACATTATGGCGGACACATCGGACAATTTTGACACATTTTTGGGATCATTGTCATTTCCACAGCAAAAAGTGCTATAAAAATGCACTGATTACTGTGAAAATGACAATTGCAGTTTAGGAGTTAACCACTAGGGGGCGCTGTAGGGGTTACGTGTGACCTCATATGTGTTTCTAACTGTAGGGGGGCGGGGCTGGACGCGTGACGTCAGTGATCGTCTTTCCCTATATCAGGGAACAGACGATCACTGACATTGCCACAGTGAAGAACGGGGAAGGTGTGTTTACACACACCTCTCCCCGTTGTTCAGCTCCTGTGACCGATCGCGGGACACCGGCGGCGATTAGGTCCGCGGGTCCCGCGGTCACGGAGCTTCGAGCCGTGCCATTCTGCTGACGTATATCGGCGTTAGGCGGTCCTTAAGGCCTCTTTCACACGGAGCGGATCCGTTCCGTGTGTGTCCGTCGGCTCAGCGGGGATCCCCGCTGAGCTGTCGGCGGACAGGGCGGTCCCCGCACACAGTGCAGAGACCGCCCTGTCTCTCCTCCGCTCTCCCCTATGGAGACACACGGTCCGTATTCATCCGATCCGTTCCGCCGGAAGAAAAATAGGGTTTTCTTCCATCTGCAAAAGCGGATCTTTGCGGACGGTTGCGGACGTTAGCGGATGCATCATCCGCTAACGTCTGCAATCCCATAGGGGACCGTAAACGGACTTGTAATAAACGGACCGTTCGTCCGTACGTCTGAAAGGGGCCTAAGTGGTTAAAAGGAAATCAAACATGGATATAATAATTGGCACATTTTGAGACAATGGGGAAAGGGTTCCAAATGAGAGTTCAACTCTGACCAGGATTTCAATTGTCAAAACTGCAGCAGACACCAAAAAAAATGTATACACGTGTAAATAATTCAATAATAAAAGGATTTTGATTAGCTTCCATAGCTGCGAGTTTGTCTTATAGCGCAGTTTATCTTTTTTTTTTTTTTTTAAAGATATTTTTATTTAGCGCAGTTTATCTAATCAAAACCTTGATAACCCCTAAATGAATGTGCTGTTGACAAGTATTTGCAGACTGTATTTTAAAAGCACTCCACAAATATGAACTACATTTTCAAATAGAGCCCCATCAAAAAGCAAAAATGTACTGTACACAATACCCAACTCAAAAAATGATTAGCTACAATTTTGCTTCATTCACACAAGTATATTCATATGGATACATCAGCAGACTTTATTTACTGACAAAAAAAATCCATGAAAACCTCCCTGCTGCCAGAACCAACAAGCTGTTTAACGAATCTCAACTTTTGCTACTAGTACGTTCCGTTCTTGTGGCTTAAACCAGATACATGAAATTTGAGCTGGGCACATATATCTGCAGTGTTTTGTTATCTCTCTTCAATGAGCCAAGTCCCATAGCTCTCTCCTGAACCGTTCCTCTGTTATCAGCCTGATAACTCCTGACAAATTCTGAGACTTTTAGACAAAAGCAGCCGGAATCTTCTGTCAGGGGAGGTTGCTAAAATAGATTAGCAGGGAGCATGCCCTATTACAAATTACCTCTGAGCGTCTGTGCCTATGGAGAGGGGGGGTGTGTGCCTTTCCTCCAATCAGCAATTTTAGCTATCTTGGCTGTATGCCCAGACCTCACACTCTGTGTTAAACAGGAAGAGAAAATCTAACACAACTTTCTAAAAACAGTATATAAAATGTGAAGACAGCAGATATGGATGTAAAAACCTATGGAGGGAGATTTGGTTCATCTCTGTGTATCATCTGAAGCTGTTCACTTCACTGGGTGTTTACATACACTTTAATTTAAATAGAGATGTTTAGGGCTGCAACTAACGATTATTTTCATAATCGATTAGTTGGCCGATTATTTTTTCGATTAATCGGATAATAGCCTTTAAAAAAAAAATTTGGGGCCAATTTGTTGTTGGGCAGATTACAAAACACAAATTGGAGCAAAAACACATTACATGCTTTTCTGCTTCTTCTTAATTGAAGTATATTGAACCAAAAAAAAACAAAATAGCACCGTTTTGCGATAAAAAGTGTTTGCCCTTTCCAAATACGCAGCAGCTGAAAAAAAATCATGGATGTGAACGTGTCTCATAGGAAAACATGTAAATGAACTGTAGTGCGTTTCTGCAAAAAGCACCAAAAAACAGAGGTGTGAACCCAGGCCTGAGAAGTTTAGTAACATAATGGGGGGTTAAAAAAACAAAAATAAGTACAAAAAGAGCAAATAATCGCTACTGTAAGGGGTTATTTTTTTTTTTTTACTGTGGGACAGTGAAAGTGATATTTACAGTAGCTTTTTTGTACTAAATGAGGGGCTAATTTTAGTTTTTTTAACCCTATTATGTTACTGGCCGATTAATCGATTATGAAAATTGTAATCGATTAATTTCATAATTGATTAGTTGTCGATTAATCGATTAGTTGTTTCGGCCCTAGAGATGTTTTGTGTAGAGTAGCCTCTCTTACATCGTTGGTCTATCCAGTTCAACCAGGGCTGTGGAGTCGGAGGAAATTTTGGGTATCTGGAGTTGGAGTCGGCAAACAATGCACCGACTCCTACTAAATTTAGATTGTCGGAACATTTAGGAGTCGAAACATCTATCTACCGACTCCACAGCCTTGCGTTCAACCCAAAAAAAAAACACAACCTCCATATACACTATCCAATATCCACAGTTAATCTCTGTTCTTAACCCAAACTGTTTCTAAAATCAGATTTGATGAAGATTCAATCCAAATAATCAAAATTGTAGAATATGTACAATCGCAATTTATATTTTGGGAAAGCTGAGCCAATTTTATGATGATTGGCCCGTTTTAGATCATCTGTGCTTTGAATAATATAGCAGATATCATTTAAAGTCCAACACTGGCCTTTCCCACTGAACTGGTCTAAAGTCAAACTGTGGGTGGTCCTGTGGGACCTACCTGGCTCAACAAAACCCAATTAAATATTGTCAGCTGAACAGCTGACTTCATGCAATCAGATGCAGTCACGGTTTAGGTATTCAAACAACCAGGGGTGCTTTAATAAAATAGCTGGCAGTGCAGATTCTTTCATCCACACTGTTTAATTCTTTCTTGTTTAGCCCATGTATGGCTGGGCTTTTAGACCCGTACACACAATGAGAATATCGTATGAATGATCGTTTTTTTTGCATACTAGTCTCATATCGAAAATAAAGAGCTTACTCAAAATAGGAAAATTCTCGTATCGCAGAATACAACATTGGAAGTGATATAATTTATTTCATTGTAATGTATTCTTTCGTTTGAGCATGCGTAGTCTTGTTCTTGCGAAAACTGTACTGAATAAATGAAAATCATACGATCTGCTATCATAAAAGAAAAAATGTCATGTTTGTCCCTTCGGATAATTTTGGATGAACGGTCAGTATCGGCTCTCGAAAGATGTGTACTAATGATTAGATCATACGATTGCTCGGAAAGCCGTATTTTTCATCCAATTTTCTAACCGTGTGTACCAGTCTTTATTCTCCAACTGCCTTATCTGCACCTTTCTAATCAGTGACAATCACCTTTTTTTTTTAACCTAGAACAATGTAAACGTAACTTATATTGTGTGGCGAATCATCCAGTTTAAGCCCAGTGTAGCCACAGTTCATCAGAGTAACACAGGCACCAGACCACATAGGGAAACATGTCTCCACTCTGACCGGTTTCAAGAAGTTCTATTCAAGTAAATATCGTTGGAGCCATTACTTACTTAGTTATGCTTGAAAGGTACAGACTCACAGGCTGTCATCCTGAGCCAAACATCATTTAATTAGTCAGACCTTGATTAATCATGAAGCCCCAATCCAATAGCCTGCAATATTGCAGGCTTTTTCCAAACCACTGACTCACAAAAGGTAGTAAAAGTGAGGATCAGGCTTGATGGCCCCTAGCAGCCTGCACATTTAAAAACACGTTAGTAATACTGGATTCCAATTTTTATGTCCTCACAATAAAACAAACAAACAATCTCCAAACTAAAGTTTCAGTAAAGAAAACTTGAAGGACATTTGTCTTTTTTTCAAGCAAACTATAACTAGGATTATTACAAGAGAAGCCACTCTCATGACGAGCCATTAGGATCGATTCACATCTATGCATGTTGCTTTTGAGCGTTTCTGCAGTGTTTGGACACAGGTTTTTATTGCAATTTTTGCAGCGATTTGCGTTTATTTTTACACTGTATCTAGCTGGTTGCCAAGGAGGGGGGCCAGGAAGCCGCTGCGTCCTTAACAACCGATGAGTCATCAGCTGTCAGCGGGCTTCCTGCTGAATGTAAAAAAAAAACATGAATAAAAAACAGCGTGCCCCCCAGGTCCTTGGGTCTAGTATGGATTCGGAGGGGACCCGTCTTCAAATTTTTTTTACTTTTTTTTAAAGGGCGTGGGGGTCACATCCCTGGTACCAGGTAGACCTTACCTGGACAACCCTTCCCTATGGAGAAAACGGAAAAGTAGGGGCAGCTCCCATGGGACGGCAGCCATGTGTCACACCATTATGATGACACGGACCCGGCCTCCATATAGGAGACCGCTAGGGACTTCTAACAGCTTGATGGGACGATTAAACACGGCTAGTTTTAGGTAGCATGAAAACCACATTGTGAGAACACTATATTGTAAAAGCTTTATACCATTTATGCATGCCTTTGAAAACGACAATGTCCCCGAGGTACTGGGATTCTATGATACATCATAATGTTGTATGTATACCGATGTTTCCCCTACTCTGTTCATTGTTTATTACCTTGTGTTTTGGCGGCCCATGTGGGTACCTGTCCTGATATAAAAAAAAAAAAGATTTAAAAAAAGGGAGTGGGGGTCCCCCCAAAATCCATACCAGACCTTTATCCGAGCATGCAGCCCGGCAGGTCAGGAATGGCAGGGGACGAGCGAACGGCCCTCCTGAGCCATACCAGGCCGTGTGCCCTCAACATGGGGGGATGGGTGCTTTGGGGCAGTGGGTCCATTGAATTCTATCACATGCAAAACACTGCATTTTGCAGGGAAAAAAGTCCCCGACCCTTTCCAAAAATGCAGAGGCACAAAAATGCATTGATGTGAACATGTTCCATAGGAACCGATGTTAAAAAAAATTCCCTGCATTCCTGCAAGATGCATCAAAAAACGCATTATTGTGAATCTAATCTTACAGTGCAAGAATCAAGAACGGCTTCAACCTGCAAGTCTTCAACAAAAGGCCACGTTCTCCGACACCTTTCGCCCCATGGGCAGAGCAGAATTCATCAGTAGACATAGCCTTTTGGCAAAGACCTGCAGGATGAAGCCGACCTTGATTCCGATGCTGTGACGGCTGGTCGGCAGAGTGGTGCCTCTTGATGTATGCATCGCTCTGGATAGGCAATTTGTCAGCCTGCATCCATTGACCTATGGATCTTGGAAATGTGATGCCTGGCTTAGAGCAATGTTCCAAGTCTAACTGCTATAACTATCACTGGATTACATGTCATTTGTCTAAAAATACTTAGAAGCTGATAAGAAACTGAAACCAGTTTGTTTCCATCAGCTGGCTGATTGATTGAAAAAAATCTGATCCATACATGGGCAGTCTTACATAGCACTGCCATTGTTGGTACACAGTCTAGAGCTAAAACTGACAAAACACCAGGCTTTACCTGGTAACCTTCTGTTGTTGTAAAAGGATACACAACACAACAATACAAAAAAATAAAACCCACAAAAAAACAAAACATGGGTGTGGGAACTTTTCAGAAGCGATACGCACTTTCAAGTGATGCAACTGCTGCCTAATGCACACACAAATATCTTGTTGAAAAGTCCCAATGTGAGTGGGTAGTGGGCACCATGTGCTCACTTTCTTCTGGAGAAAAGGAAACCAAGTTTTCAATGTACATATGCTACATCCACCTGTCCGCAGGGTTGAGAATACACCAAGAGCTGGTTTGGTAGTGCAGTGATCAATAACCGCGAGATAAATCATAGCTCATTGTTCTCAGCAAAACATCAGCTCTAGCAGGTAGATCTCTCAACAGAAATGAGGATTCCAAAAATCACTTGTAACACAGAGTCCCAATTCTGCATAGATATGCTTTGAAGGGAACATTTTCACAGGGAAAAGGAAATAAATGTCAATAACGAACCCATACAGTGTCTGGCAATTTGAACCAATGCTCTAATCACCTGAACACTGATCCTTATATAGGAAAGAATTTAAAGGAGTTGTAAAGAAAACATTTTTTTTACCTTAATGCAATCTATGCATTAAGGTGAAAAAACATTGGATGCTGACGCCCCCCCCCCCCCCCTCTGAGCCCCCATTATACTTACCTGACCCCTCGAAAGTCCCGTGCTGTCCCGAGATCCTCTTTGCCGCTCAGCCTGGCTGCTGATTGGCTAGAGCGGATGGATTGAGAGCAGCGCAGCCATTGGCTGGCGCTGCTGTCAATCACATCCAGTGACGCGGCGTGGCCGAGTGATACAGTGAGCGGCTATGGCTGCTCGCTGTTTCACGGGAGCGCACCCGCAATAACTGACCACCATGCAAGCTCTCGCATGACTGTGGTGAGTAATTGCGGGGAGGACCAGAGACAGCCGCCGAGGGACCCCAGAAGACGTGGATCGGGGCCACTCTGTGCAAAAACTAACTGCACATTGGAGGTAAGTATAACATGTTTGTTATTTTAAAGAAAAAAAAAATTTCCTTTAGTAACCCTTGAAGAAAGAACATACTGTCCTTGTAATACTGAATTTGCTGACTACATAAAAATAAAAAATAAAAAAAGGATAAAAGCAACCAAATGAGTCACGAGGAGCAAAAAGAATGCTTGTAAAACCTAAAGTGCAAAAAATAGCCCAACAAGACGCCAAAATCCCATCCCTACATAACGTAAGAAACATGAAAAGACCACAGGATTGTAAACAAATTAGATCTGTATAAACAAGTTTAATTGGTTTGACCACATTAAACACCAGAATAAAACAAATATCACTAGTAACAGAAACACAGACTGCATTTGTGGGGATCCAAAGATTCTTGGTATGTAACAATGTGAGGCAGGACCATCAGACGCTCCTTGCTTCTACTCCATTTAACCGATGTGCACCTTCCAGCAATGCAAGTGTGCATTTTAATGCAACAAACAAAAGATGCATATTTGAAAAATTGATTTAGCAACCACTGGGCTCAGATTTTGCTATAAAAAGATCTAGGCAACCTGGAAAAAGTATGAGTTGCTTTTATGAAGGAAAAAAAAACAAAAAAGGTGAGCCTCCTGTAATAAATATTTAGGGGGGGGGGGGAATAACAACATCAGGAGCAATGAAAGGGAATATTCAGAGCAACCTAGCTTCTAACGAATTATTGTGGAGAAAGGATACTTTTTTTTTTTTTTTTAACAAAAATGCAACAATTAGAAATAAATCATTATGTGAAATCTGACTACCTGATAAGTGTGCTTTGAAGAACACCCCCAAATAAAGAGATAACAAAGGAATTTGAACAATTCTCAAAGAATAGATGATTAAAAGAAAGTAAATTGGACTACCCGACGAGGACAGGGCTCCCCATAAATATCCCACACTGGAGATATACTTGAACAATTACATGGGACACATGGGCAAAGGCAACCTGATAAGCTGACATGATGCTTGTTCAATGATCTGGAAGCACTTTACACAACACTACAGAAAACATGGACTAAATGAAGAGGTCAGGGCATCCCAATTATGCATTTAAACACTGGGGAAAGAACTACCACAAAATGGGATAAAGGGGTACAAGGGATATTTAGAATAAAGTCATTTGGGTACCATGAGAAGACCAGAAGGAACTCTAAAAACATAACCCTTAGGCTGACCATAAATTATACACTTGTACAATTTTCCCTTTAGCGTTACCAAAACTTGGCTTGCACCAATACGGTAGTCGTGCAAAATTCTCCAATACCTGAAACCGATACATTCAGGCTCGGTTCTTTCAGATGTCAGAGGGATTCCCCCACTGACAGCTGAAATGTAAAAAGAAAGCCACAATTGGTTGTTAAGGAGAGGGGCCTTCGCATCCTTAACAATCAATGACTCATTCAGCCGTCAGTGGGGTTCTCCTGTTGACAGCTGAAGTGTAAATGAAGTCCTAGCAATTGGAGCTGTCAAAAGAAAAAGCAGCCAATGTTTATCAACAACATCGCTCAGCCGCTAAAACAGAAAGACAAAAGGAAACATTGTTTCTTTTTGTATCTTTCTGTTTATACAGCTAAAGATCACAGAGAAGAACTTTTAACTGCAGATAAAGTCAGTTTACTTTTAAACGGTCCAAAAAAAATTATAATAATAATTTCTATTTTTTTTATTAATGTTTCTCTGCTTTAGGCTGCATTCTCACCTGAGCGTAGGTCGTTCGGTCGTTTTTTCCGGCGTTTTGTCGCGCGTATTCATGCTTATTTGCGCGTTTGCATACAGCGTCGTCTGACGTTTTTCAACGCTTTTTATTTTAGCCAATAGGAAAAATTATCATCTTTTCATCACTTGTTGCTATGTTGATAGATTTTTTTTATCTTCTGCCTGGGTGAAATGTTCTATTGATTAAAGCAACAAAACGCCCGTAGCAAACGCTCCTTGTCGCTTGAATCAAGCGTTTCCATTACTTTCTATGGAAAATAGAAACACCCAAAAGGCCCGATTCGCGCGACAAAAAAGGGTCCGGAACTTTTTTGAGCTTCAGGCGTTTTGGAGTGGAGATGTGAACCATCTCCATATGGAATAATGTATTTATTGCCAATTTTATTCAAAGTGTTGATCTTTGTAGTGACACTAGTTTGATGTTTTTTATTAAATCACAACTTTTTTACACTATGAGGAGCTTTTTCTTTTTTCCTCACATACCTTGGTATGATCAATTATTGGCTGTATCACGATTTTCCAATCACCCTTGGAAACATCCGAACCCCCCTGGACTGTGAGTATAATCTCCCACCAGCAACCGTCCTGATGTCACATAGGCTTTGAAATAGTCTTGGAAGGATACCACCGCAAGGATAACCAGAGAGGGCAATCGGCCCATACAAGCATTGGAGACCCACCCATCGTATGATGAGCAGTGGGTCATTGGAATCTGGTAAGAGTATCCATTTACTACCTTCCCTAAAGTGATTGGAATGAGTTGCTGAAGATATTCATCTCTTCAAGTCCATACGAGTGGAAAGAGTTTATACTTGTATATCACCACTGATAGGGGGACAGACTTTACATCTTTTGTTTCTATGCAGACTGTTGCAGAGGAATATAGAGATTCTTCCACTTAATATTAATTTATGTTGATGCTGGGTGTCTGGTTCATATGCCAAATTGGGAGAGTTGCTACCTCCTCTTTTTGCTATCAAACACCTTTTTGATTGCCGGATTGATCTCTATGGACACATAACACAGATTGATTTATGTACAATATGGTGTTGGGTTGAATTTGTGTATTGCACTTTGTTCAATTTACAGGTTTATTTAACCACTTCAATACCGGGCTTTAAAACCCACCTCCTTCCCGGGCCTATTTTGGCACTTCTTTCCTACATGTACAAATCCTCATTCTTTTGCTAGAAAATTACTCAGAACCCCCAAACATTATATATGTTTTTTTAGCAGACACCCTAGGGAATAAAATGGCGGTCATTGCAACTTTTTATCTTGCACCGTATTTGCGCAATAATTTTTTAAACGGCTTTTTTTTGTAAAAAAAATGGTTTCATAAATTAAAAAATAACAAAACAGTAACGTTAACCCAATTTTTTGGTAAAATATGAAAGATGATGTTACGCCGAGTAACTAGATACCTAACATGTCACGCTTTAAAATTGCGTACACTCATGGAATGGCACCAAACTTCGTTACTTTAAAATCTCCATAGGCGACACTTTAAAATTTTTACAGGTTGCCAGTTTAGAGTTACAGAGGAGGTCTAGTGCTAGAATTGTTGCACATCCCTAAACATCCCTTGTAATAGGAATGTGTGTGACAGGTCCTCTTTAAGGAGAGATGCGGGGTCAATAAGACCCCACATCTCTCCTGCAGGCTGGAAAGAATGAGATCGTGAAAAAAAATTCACAGATCTCATTCAAACTAGCCGCAATTGCGGTTTGTTTACTTACGGGGACCCGGGCGTGACGTCATCACATCGCGCCCGGGCCTCCGACGGTCATAGAGATGACTGGTGACCAGATCGTCACCAGTCTTCTCTATGGCAAACATCCGGCGGACGGCGATCATCTCTCCGGGCCCCCGGTGGGACGGGAGAGCCCGGAGAAGCACCGGATGGCGGCGGGAGGGGGGGGGATGTCCCCTCCCGCCGCCTGTAAGAACGATCTAGCGGCGGAACCGCCGCTATGATCGTTCTTACGGTGCGCAGGATCGCCGCCGCTAAAAAATGATATCTCAATGATGCCTCCGGGTGCAGGCATCATTGAGATATCCCCCCCGCAAAGCCCATAACGTCATATGACGTCCACCCAGGATAACAGGTCCCCGTTTTGGACGTCATATGACGGCGTGCGGGTGTCAAGTGGTTAATATTCTCATTTTTATATTTGTGATTGATATCTCACATTTGTGATACTATACACTATCCCACTATCACTGTGTGGATACACGTTGTTTTTTCATTCCTTTCAGGAGTGTCTTACTCCATTTGGGGCATCCCGAGTAGAGCTGAGTCATTGGCGCTACACTTTATATTTTTACATTCTTTCACAAATACATTTTGTGTGTTGGCTGCCTATCCATATTATATTTTAGTTTGCGCAATATTATTTTTATTTGCTCTCGCTCTAACGATCGCGGCGATACCTCACATGTGTGGTTTGAATACGGTTTACATATGCGGGCGCTGCTCACGTATGTGTTCGCTTCTGTGTGCGAGCTTGGCGGGATGGGGGCGCGTTTTCTGGCTCCTAACTTTTTTAGCTGGCTTCTAAATTCCAAGCAAACTTGTCAAACCCTGATTCAACATATATAACATTATGGGACAGTTATTTAGAAAACAATGATTTGGGCAAGACAAGGGGGTGGGGGAGTGAGATGCATTAAAGCGAGTACCAAAAAAAAAAAAAAATTGGTAACTTCCAGAGCAACGACCACTTTTTAAAGAGAAGCTGAAGGACAAATTTTATACCATAATATGTTTTAGTGATAAAAGGGCTAGACAGGATCACTGACAGTAGTCAGTAGTACAAAGAAATGATTGAATTGACATTAGTAACAAAAATTACAAAATCAGATCAATAGCAATGCACATAAATGGTCCAGCACCAAGTACAAAACCAACAAACAATAATAAGGACCAACAAAAGCAAAGGTATGCTAGAGCAAAATAATTCAGAGTTAGTACACGGCACTAATAAATCAACAAGTTCGTCTGACAATTCAAAAGAGCCAAGGGAATGATCGTGGTACAGTGACATGAAAATAACAGGTGTGAAGTAAAGGTAAAACAACAGTATCCAAAAGACACCTGTAAAATACTAGGGAGAGAAGTAAAAGTAATATACAACTTGTCTATGGTAGGGACCCTTAACCATGGGAAGATACCAGCAGAGAAGGAGCAGAATTTTAATACAACATTCCTAATCACCCGAAGGCAGGGGCCGCCATAAATACCCCACACACTGGGGTTAAGACTTTTGCCCTGGTGGGGGTATATAGGGAAAAAAAACATCAGGTTCATGAGGCTCTGGAATATTATAAATCATATGCAATACAAAAAAAACAACTGCAGTACACGCAGAGTAAGGGAGTCTTGGGTGCCCCGAGAAAGCAGCCCCCCCCCCATAAATACCCCCCCACTGGGAAGGAAATTAATGTAACCCTGCTGGGGATGCATTTATGGAGATAAAATGTAATAAACGTCAGGTGCAGGAAGCTCTGAAATCACATACAGGTACAAAGCAACTGGCCCTGCAATCTGGCCACCCCAAGAAAGACATACACCCCCCCCCCCATAAATACCCCACACTGGGAGTAAGGATTTCAGCCTGGTGGGGGTCCATAGGAGAAGAGAAACACCGAGTATAGGAGGCTCTGGAGGTAATTATAACTCAAATACAATACAAAATAACAGCAGTACAAACACTTAGGGAGAGGTCAAGCACTGCAATCCGAGTACCCCGAAAAATACCCCACACTGGGAAGGGAATTTAATCCTGATAGAGATACAAATAAGGAGCAAAAAAAAAAAAAGTAACAGTACAGGTGACTCTGGAATCACATTATAAATCAAATACACCATAACAGCAGTACACACAGCGTAAGGAAGAAGTCATGCAGTACACCTTTAGGTCTCCTGAGAAAGACAGGGGACCCTATAAACACCCCAAACTGGGGTAAGAATTAAACCCACGGAAGGGATGCATTGAAGAGGAAAAACAATAAGCACAAGGTACAGGAAGCCAAATACACAACATATAAAAACATAACTGTTAACAATACAAACATACAACCATATACAATAAAATAACTGTATACAATACAACCATATACAATAAATAAAATAACTGGATACAATACAAAGCGACGGGAGTATAAATAGCACACCAACTATGGCAGAGATCAGATACAGCAACCTGGACCCCCTGGGAGACCGCTCCCCCATAAATACCCCACAATGGGGGTAAGGGTTTAACCCTTTGCAGACTGAGGAGTATGTATATAAGGATAATGATAAACACCAGGTACCAGAAACCCTAAAAGACAACGAAACATGTCATACAAAATAACAGCACAAGCAGAAAGCGAAAGGGAGAGGTCAGAGACATTTGTCTGGGGCCCCAGAGAAAGGCAAGGGGGCACCCATAAATACACCCTATTGGGAAAGGAATTTAACACTGGTGGGGGTACAAATGAAGAGGAGAAAAAAAAATAAAGCAACATTGAGTACAGGAGGCTTTGGAATCATATTATAAATCAGAAATAACGGCAGTACACACAGAGTAAGGGAATAAGTCAGTCACTGCGCCATGTCCCCTGAGGGCCAGGGGTCCCCCATCAATACCTCATAGAAGAGAAAAAATAATAAACACCAGGTGCAGGGAGAAGTCAGGCACAGCAGTCTGGAACCCCAGAGAAAAGCAGGGGGCCCCATAAACACCCCCAGTTGGGGAAGGAATGTAACCCCAGTGGGTGTACAAAAGGAAGCCAAATACAACACAAAACAGGAGGTATAAATAAATAGCACAAAGAGTAAGAAAGAGGTCAGGTACAGCAGTCTGTAGCCCCAGAAATAGGCAAGGGGCACTCCATAAATATCCCCCAAAAGGAGGCCAAATTATATGCAACACAAAATAACAGAGGTATAAACAACACACACACACAATCCAAAATTCATACGAAAAATAGCGCATTTGAAGCGATCGTAGGATAATCGGATTGTTAGTACACAGCTTTCGAGCGCCGATTACGACAGTTCATCCGATATTATCCTATCGGACAAACGTGAAAATGATTCTCGTATGATACCAGGTCGTATGATTTTCACCAGTAAAGCTGTCGTTTGAAAATAGTACAATACAAATACACAACAACAATACAACACATGACATCACTTTGTGATTTTTATATTCTGTGGTACGGGAATTTTCTGAACTTTAGTAAGCTCTTCATGTTCGATATACGACTAGCATGCAAAAATAAGACAAAAAACGGTTGATCTGTCCTGATTTTCGGATTGTGTGTACAGGGCATTAGGGAGAGGTCGGGGGGGGGGGGGCAGCATAAATACCCCCTATTGGGAAAGGAATTTAACCCTGGCTCGGGAACAAATAAAGAGAAAAAAAAAAAACATTAAGTACTGGCAGCTTTGTAATAATATTATAAATCAGATATAACAGAAGTACACACAGAGTAAGGGGAAGGTCAGGCACCACACTGTATCCCCTGAGAAAGGCAGCCCCCCCCCCATAAATACCCCCACCATTGGGAAAATTGCTTAACACTGGTGTGGGTAAAAAAGGAAGAAAAATACAAAACAGGGGCATAGATAAACAGCACACAGAGTAAGGCAGAGGTCAGGTACACAAGTCTGTAGCCCAAGAAAAAGGCAAGGGGCACCCCATGAAAAGAATTTAACCCTGGTGGGTGTACAAAAGGAAGAAAAATACTAAACAGGGGGCATAGATAAATAGCACATAGCAAAAATACAGCCCTCCTCCCCAAAAAAATTGCCCATACACACGATCCGAAAATCGTACAAAAAAATACAGATTTCGAAGCAATCGTACGATAATCAGATCGTTAGTACAGAGCTTTTCGAGAGCCGATTACAACAGTTCATCCAATATTATCCGATCGGACAAACACGAAAATGATTCTCGTTTAATAACAGATTGTATGATTTTTGTTTAATCAGTACAAATTGTTGTCCAAAAATACAATACAAATACACTACAACACAACATAGGACATCACTTCCGACTATTTCTATTCTGTCATACAAGAAATTTTCATAACCTCTTCATGTTCGATATACGACTAGCATGCAAAGAAAACAGGACGATCTGTTGTCCGACATTCGGATCGCGTGTACAGGGGCATTAGGGATGAGGTCAGGGGCATTAGGGATGAGGTCAGGGGCATTAGGGATGAGGTCAGGGGCATTAGGGATGAGGTCAGGGGCATTAGGGATGAGGTCAGGGGCAGCAACCCCCCCCCCCCTTGAGAAGGGCAGGAGGAGACACCCCCCCCCATAAATACCCACTATTGGAAAATGAATTTAACCCTGGTGTGGGTACAAAAGGAAGACAAATGCAAATGATATACAATACAAACGGGCATAGATAAAATCGCACACAGAGCAAGGCACAGTTTAGGTACAGCACCCCATGTCCCCTGAAAAAGACAGCCGCCCCCTCCCAAAAAATAAAAAAACATACGATCCGAAAAATGGACCAAAAAAAATACAGATTTTGAAGCGATCATACAATAATCCGATCGTTGGTACGGAGCTTTTCGAGAACCGATCACGATGGTTCATCAGATATTATCCAATCGGACAAACAGAAAAAAAAATTCTCGCGTGATACCAGATCGTATGATTTCCGTGTAATCAGTAGAGTGTCATCCAAAAATGCAATACAACACATGACATCACTTCCGAACACATGACATCACTTCCGACACATGACATCACTTCCGACACATGACATCACTTCCGACACATGACATCACTACCGAACACATGACATCACTTCCGAACACATGACATCACTTCCGAACACATGACATCACTTCCGAACACATGACATCACTACCGAACACATGACATCACTACCGAACACATGACATCACTACCGAACACATGACATCAATTCCGACACATGACATCAATTCCGACACATGACATCACTTCCAACCTTTTATTTTCTGTTGTACGAGAATTTTCATAACTTTAGTAAATTCTCCATTTTCGATATGCGACTAGCATGCAAACAGGCTCTAGAATGATAAATCATAAATAACAGTACAACAGCACACAGAGTAAGGGAAGAGGTCAGGCACTGCACTGAGAGAGGCGGGGGGGGGGGTACACATTTAAACCTCTGCAGACTAGTAAAGGAAGAAAAATAACACTGTGTGGGGGGGAGGGGGGGTCTAGAATAATAAATGATAATATAACAGTACAGTAGCACACAAAGTCAGGGAAGAGGTCAGGTACATGGGAGAGAGAGAAGGGGGGGGACATGGGAGAGAGAGAAGGGGGGGGACATGGGAGAGAGAGAAGGGGGGGGACATGGGAGAGAGAGAAGGGGGGGGACATGGGAGAGAGAGAAGGGGGGGACATGGGAGAGAGAGAAGGGGGGGGACATGGGAGAGAGAGAAGGGGGGGGCATGGGAGAGAGAGAAGGGGGGGTGCATGGGAGAGAGAAGGGGGGGTACATGAGAGAAGGGGGGGTACATGAGAGAAGGGGGGGTACATGAGAGAAGGGGGGGTACATGAGAGAAGGGGGGGTACATGAGAGAAGGGGGGGTACATGAGAGAAGGGGGGGGTACATGAGAGAAGGGGGGGTACATGAGAGAAGGGGGGGGGTACATGAGAGAAGGGGGGGTACAAGAGAGAAGGGGGGGGTACATAAGAGAGAAGGGGGGTACATAAGAGAAGGGGGGTACATAAGAGAAGGGGGGTACATAAGAGAAGGGGGGTACATAAGAGAAGGGGGGTACATAAGAGAGAATGGGGGTACATACAGAGAAGGGGGGTGTCTGGAATGACATTGTACATGACATACTTAGAATATGAGGGGTGCACACAGAGTAATGGAGAGGTCAGGCACTGCAGTCTGGGGCCCCTCTCTGGGAGAGGAATTCACATTGGCAGGCTGGTGGGGCCCCCCCTCATACACAAGGCCTGGGAGCAGCTCCCCTCCAATCAGCGCTGGCCGATCTCAGGCCTACCTCCGCCTGGAAAAACTTTCCTCCCCGGATTGGCCCCCCTCGGCTCCCGGCACACTCGCTCCCCCCTCTCTCACCTAGGAAACACCCCGGCTCTCCTCCCCGGGATTCCGCGCCGGGCCCGCCGCTGCTTCCTCCTCCGCCGCCGCAGCCGCTGCTGCTCCAGCGCCTCCCATCAGTCTTCCAGCCGCTGGGCCGGCAGACGGTGCCAATAACAAAGCCAGCGCGGCTGCGTGCCAGCCATGCCCCGGTGAGCGCCTCTCCGCGTCTGTGTGTGAGGGGAGAGAATGTGTGTGTGAGAGCGAGAGCGACAGAGCGAGAGCCAACCGTGCGTGCGCGTCACCGGCCGCCCGGCGTCGCCGTAACCGAAAAGCTGCTGCTGCTGAGGGGCGGGGAAGCGGAGCGCGCGTGCCGGGCATGAGCTGAGGGGATAGGCGGAGATAGAGAGGGAGAGCGCGCACAGCTGAGGCTAGAAAGCTTCCCGCCAGTCGGGAGCGCGCATAAGACTGCCTGACTGGAATGCTGCAATGTCATAATAATGATGATATTAACATCATAATAAATGATAGAATAATAAAAAATGTATATGCTTTTGCATTTTTTTTGCACACGTTTAAAAAAAATTTTTAGGCCTGAAGATTACATAAAACCACCCAAACATTATATATTTTCTGAAAGCAGACACCTAGAGAATACAATAGTGGTAAATCCCATTTTTTTTGTAACACATTATTACCGCAAAGGTAAAAAAAAAAATCTATTTTAGGGCAAACAAATGCAATAAATTACCCAAATTTTTGGTAAAATATAAAAGATGAGGTCGCACGAGTAAATACAGTAAGGCCCCTTTCACAGTAATGATCCGCCCCGTGAACCTCCGCTTGTTCAGGACGGTGCATGCGCAGTTCATTCGGCGCGGGGACGCGCTTCATTTAAATGAAACCCGCCCCCTAATCGCCGATTTGAATTCCGCCGCCAGAGATACACTACGCCGCCGTAACTTACGGCGCAAATTCGTTGTGGATTTGAAACAGCCAAAAGTAAGTTACAGCGGCGTAGCGTATCTCTGATATGCTGCGCCGATCTATTTGTATGTGGATCTGGCCCAAAGACTTTACTTCCTCTTTAACCACTAGCCGACCGCCCACCGCCGTTATACGTCGGCAAGTTGGCTCAGCTGGGCGAGAGCACGTAGTATAACGTCCTCTCTCCCAGCCGCCACTAGGGGCGCGCTCGTGCCGCCGGAGGAGCGCGCGCCCTCCGCTCGCCCCCGACTCCCGTGCGTGTGCCCGGCGGGCGCGATCGCCGCCGGGCACATGCGATCGCTTGGTACAGAGCGGGGACCGGGGACCGGGAGCTGTGTGTGTAAACACACAGCTCCCGGTCCTGTCAGCGGGGGAAATGCTGATCTTCGGTTCATACAATGTATGAACAGAGGATCAGTGATTCCCCTAGTGAGGCCACCCCCCCCCCCCACAGTAAGAACACACCCAGCGACATACTTAACCCCTTCCCCGCCCCCTAGTGTTAACCCCTTCACTGCCAGTGGCATTTTTATAGTAATCCAATGCATTTTTATAGCACTGATCGCTATAAAAATGCCAATGGTCCCAAAAATGTGTCAAAAGTGTCCGAAGTGTCCGCCATAATGTCGCAATGCCGGAAAAAAAAACGCTGATCGCCGCCATTACTAGTAAAAAAATTATAATAAAAATAACATAAAAATACCCCCTATTTTGTAAACGCTATAATTTTTGCGCAAACCAATCAATAAACGCTTATTGCAATTTTTTTTTTACGAAAAATATGTAGAAGAAAACGTATCGGCCTAAACTGAGGAAAAAAAATGTTTTTTTATATATTTTTGGGGGATATTTATTATAGCAAAATGTAAAAAAATATTCATTTTTTTCAAAATTGTCTTTCTATTTTTGTTTATAGCGCAAAAACTAAAAACCGCAGAGGTGATCAAATACCACCAAAAGAAAGTTCTATTTGTGGGAAAAAAAGGACGCCAATTTTGTTTGGGAGCCACGTCGCACGACCGCGCAATTGTCTGTTAAAGCGACGCAGTCCCGAATCGCAAAAAGTACTCTGGTCTTTGGGCAGCAATATGGTCCGGGGGTTAAGTGGTTAATGTTGATTGAGAGTTTAGTTAGATAGATGGAGAATTAAAAAAAAAAAAATTTTCATAGGAAGGCATTTTTTTCTTCCTCAAACGGCACTACAATTATAGTGCGCAGTAAAGTTCTGCGAAGTAAGATTCAAATGCATTCATGAATCCAAATTTTTGGATAATATTCTCATTATATTTTAAAATACCTGTTACATATTCTGTACTGCAATCCTCTACACACCCTATCGCAGGAAGGTCATTATTAACATTTTTCTTATCAGCCGGCACAAAATGGGCAAATACATTTACTTCTGTTTATATGGTTAATGCATTAATGCGGAGTGATTATGCAAAAAGCAAACACGCAATATAAAGTAACCTTCACTGCCCCATCCCAGGGACAAGGGATAGGACATTTACAAATTGAAAACTCTCTGGATGCATAAATGCACCCAATTACAGCTCATTCCTAAAGTGACAGAAGTAAATACGCTTGGCAAATCTACAGGATTTTTCCTGGACAGCCACCAATTCAGTCCTCCTTTTGAACCATTTTAGCGCATGCAGGTATTAGATGGGGCACTTGGTGCACATTCCTGAAAGCGGATTAAATGTACCGTATTTATCGGCGTAAAACGCGCGCCGGCGTATAACGTGCACCCCCAATTTAAGAGAGAAATTTCAGGATTAAAAAATAAATAAACCACTTAGAAGCAAAATAATGGTCAGTGTCCCTCTGCAGCCTGTGGCCCGGATTCTCAAACGAGTTACGCCGGCGTATCTCCAGATACGCCGTTGTAACTCTGAGTCCGAGCCGTTGTATCTATGCGCCTGATTCTTAGAATCAGTTACGCATAGATTTGTATTAGATCCGACTGACGTAAGTCTCTTACGCCGTTGGATCTTAACTGCATATTTAAGCTGGCGGCTAGGGGCGTGTACGCTGATTTACGCCTAGAAATATGTAAATCAGCTAGATACGCAAATTCACGAACGTACGCCCGGCCGACGCAGTACAGATACGCCATTTATGTTAGGCTTTTCCCGGCGTAAAGTTACCCCTGCTATATGAGGCGTACATGAGGCGTGCCAATGTTAAGTAGAATTTTAAATTTTTTACGTCGTTTGCGTAAGTCGTTCGCGAATAGGGCTGGGCGTCATTTACGTTCACGTCGAAAGCATTGGCTTCTTGCGGGTTAATTTGGAGCATGCGCACTGGGATACTTTCACGGACGGCGCATGCACCATTCGTAAAGAGCGTCATTTACGTGGGGTCACATAAAATTAAAATAACACACGCCCACATCTACCACATTTGAATTAGGCGGGCTTACACCGGCCTATTTACACTACGCTGCCGCACTTGCCTGTAAAAGTTGCGGAGGCGTAACGTAAATAGGATACGTTACGCCCTCACAAAGATACGCGATTCTACGCGAATCCGGGCCTGTGTGCCTTTGCAGCCTGTGTGCCTCTGCAGCCTGTGTGCCTCTACAGCCTGTGTGTCCCTCTGCAGCCTGTGTGTCCCTCTGCAGCCTCACCTCATCTCCTCATGCAGCCGCCAGTCATCTCGTACAGCCGTCATTGTGTCCCTCTGCCGCCTCGTGTCCCTCTGCAGCCTGTGTGTACCTCTGCAGCCACACCATCTCTTCACGCAGCCGCCCGCCATCTCAGTCACATACAGTCCCGCCTCGTGTCCCTCTGCAGATGGTGTGTACCGCTGCAGACACACCATCTCTTCACGCAGCCGCCCGCCATCTCGTACAGCCGTCATCACTCGGCGTCTGCAGTCACATACACAGTCCCGTGTGTGACGTCAAAGCCGAGTCAAGGGAATGTGGCATGTAAGGGGGCGAGGAGTGGATTAAGCGGAAGTTCCACTTTTGGGTGGACTCGGCTTTAACTAAAAGTCCAATAATCCAGTTCAAAGTCATACACAGGGAAATCCAAACTAGCAAAGCAGGGCAGACAGACAGGAAGCTTGATCAGGAACAACACATGTAACACTCACTATCACAAGCAAGGGACAGAGCGTTTGGCTTGTTTAAAGCGGGGGTTCACCCTATAAAATAAAAAAAAATAAAAAAATTTCTTCTAGCCTAAAATTCGGCATTGTAGCGCGAGCTACAGTATGCCGGTCTTAATTTTTTTATCGCCGTACTCACAGTGTAATCGTACATAGTAGATTCCGACTGCCCACGGGGAATGGGCGTTCCAATCCAGACGGAAGGTGATTGACGGCCGGCTCTGGCGCGTCACGCTTCTCCGGAAATAGCCGAAATAGGCTTGGCTCTTCACGGCGCCTGCGCATAGTCTGTGCGCAGGCGCCGTGAAGAGCCGAGACCTACTCCGGCTGTCTTCGGGGAGCGTGACGTGCCAGAGCCGGCCGTCAATCACCCTCCCTCTTGAAAGGAACGCCCATTCCCCGCGGGCAGTCAGAATCTACTATGTACGATTACACTGTGAGTATGGCGATAAAAAAATTAAGACCGGCATACTGTAGCTCGCGCTACAATGCCGAATTGTATGCTAAAATGTTGTTCTTCAGGGTGAACCACCGCTTTAACAGGTGACTGACCACATCAATCACCATGCAGGTGGACACAGACAAGGAGAGTGCAATAGCCAAAACCTGGATACTGGAATGAGGAGCAGGAGCATTTAAGCGATCCTGACAAATGTCAAAACAAAGCCAGGCCATCAATTTGCACCTATTAAAACAAGTCCCTAAAGTTGAAGCTTATGATGATTTTTCCAACGTTCCATTGGTCCAGCTTGGGCCAATGTAACTATGTGTATGTACCATACCTGTGGAAACTGAAAACCACTGTAGTTGACTCCTCCAGTGATTTCCACTAGCTTCCAAATAAATGCTCAAATAATGCAAGTGAACTCTGAGTGGGTGAGGTGGAGAGGTGGGGTGGTAACATCACAAACTGTACCTCATCCAATCACAGAACATTTTGCATTAATTAAGAAAATGTAGTAAATGGCGCTAGTGCCAAGTAAGCAGTCTCCTATGTTCAGGGCAGCCATGGGCCCCACCGACTAGTGGAAATCGATGTAGTAGTGGTGACTACTGCAGTGATTTTCAGTTTCCATGAGGATCCCACAGGTACGGCACACACATACTTACATTGGACCAAGCTGGATCAAAATATGGGATTTTCTTTCACTTTCAATAATAATTAAATCAAACTTCACCGCTGCTACATTAAAAAATGAACAAACACAAATTGGAATAAGAGTATATGCAGTACCTTGAAAAAGTATTCATACCCCTTGAAGTTTTCCACATTATGTCATGTTACAATCAAAAATGTAAATGTATTTTATTGGGATTTTATGTGATAGACCAACACAAAGTGGCACATAATTGTGAAGTTGGAGGAAAATTATAAATGGTTTTCCAAATTTTTTACAAATAAATATGTGAAAAGTGTGGCGTGCATTTGTATTCCGCCCCCTTTGCTCTGATACCCCTAAATAAAATCTAGTGGAACCAATTGCCTTCAGAAGGCACCTAATTAGTAAATAAAGTCCACCTGTGTGTAATTTAATCTTTGTATAAATACAGCTCTTCTGTGAAGCCCTCAGAGATTTGTGAAAACCTTAGTGAACAACAGCATCATGAAGGCCAAGGAACACACCAGACAGGTCAGGGATAAAGTTGTGGAGAAGTACTGTATAAAGCAGGGTTAGGTTAAAAAAAATCCCAAGCTTTAAACATCTCACAGAGCACTGGTCAATCCATCATCTGAAAATGGAAAGAGTATGGCACAACTGCAAACCTACCAAGACATGGCCGTCCACCTAAACTGAATGGCTGGGCAAGGAGAGCATTAATCGTAGAAGAAGCCAAGAGGCCAATAGTAACTCTTCGGGGGCTGTAGAGATCCACAGCTCAGGTAGGAGAATCTGTCCACATGACAACTATTAGTCTGCTCTCCACAAATCTGCCCTTTATGGAAGAGTGGCAACAAGAAAGATACTGTTGAAGGAAAGACATAAGAAGTCCCGTTTGCAGTTTGCGAGAAGCCATGTGGGGGACACAGTAGACATGTGGAAGAAGGTGCTTTGGTCAGATGAGACCAAAATTTAACTTTTTGGACTAAAGGCAAAACGCTATGTGTGGCAGAAAACTAACACTGCACATCACCCAGAACACACCATCCCCACCGTGAAACATGGTGGTGGCAGCATCATGTTGTGAGGATGCTTTTCTTTAGCAGGGACAGGGAGGCTGGTCAGAGTTGATGGGAAGATGGGTGGGGCCAAATACAGGGCAATCTTAGAAGAAAACCTGTAAGGCACCATACACACGATAGAATCCATCCGCTGAAAAATCCCAGCGAATGGGTTTCAGCGGATAGATCCTATGGTGTGTACACTCCAGCGGATCTGTTTCCGCGGATATTTATCCCCTGGGATGGATTTCCAGCGGATAAATATTTGATGACATGCTATCAAATCTATCCGCTGGAATCCATCCCAACGGATGGATCCGCTGGTCTGTACAGACTCACCGGATCCATCCGTCCGAAGGGATCCCCCGCATGCGTCGTAATGATTCGACGCATGCGTGGAATTCCTTATATGACAGCGTCGCGCACGTCATAATCGCGGCGACGGCGCGACACGTCATCGCCAGAGGATTTCGGCGCGGATTTCGATTCGATGGTGAGTACACTCCATCGGATGGAAATCCGCGGAAATCCTCGAGAGGATTTATCCGCGGATACGGTCCGCTGGACCGTATCCGCGGATAAATCCTCTCGTGTGTATAGGGCCTTAGAGTCTGCAAAAGACTTGAGACCAGCAGGACAAAGACCCTAAACATACAGCCAGAGCTACAATCATAAGGTTTAGAATAAAGCATATTCATGTGTTAGAATGGCCCAGTCACAGTCCAGACCTAAATACAGTTGAGATTCTGTGGCAAGACTTGAAAATTGCTGTTCACGGACGCTCTCCATCCAATCTGACAAAGCTTGAGCGATTTTGCAAAGAAGAATGTACAAAAATGTCCCTCTCTAGATCTGCAAAGCTGGTAGAGACATCCCCAAAAAGCTGTAATTGCAGAGAAAGGCGGTTCTACAAAGTATTGACTCAGGGGGGCACCATACAAATGTACCCCACACTTTTCACATATTTATTTGTAAACATTTATAATTTTCCTTCCACTTCCCAATTATGTGCCACTTTGTGTTGGTCCAACACATAAAATCCCAATAAAATACATTTTTCGTTTTTGGTTGTAACGTGACAAAATGTGGAAACTTTCAAGAGGGAAGGAAACTTTTTCAAGGCCCTGTGATAACCCAAATCCAAAAGTAACGCTGTGATAAAAATTACAACTTAAAAAAACACAGTGAATGTGTGATAAAAATAAATAAACAGTCCACATAAGTCCACATAATTCCAAATCCAGTAATGTGAAATAATCTTGATGTCCAACTGGCACAAACATTATTTAATGAGTGGGATTTTGTGTTATTGTGAGTGGCATTTTAACTATTTAAAAAACAGGGTTGTTTTAAAATTACTACCGTATCAGATCTATTTCTTCTTTTATGCATTTTTTTAACCACTTACTGACTGCCCGCCGTCATTATAGGTCAGCTGTTTGAAGAGGAATACTGTTGTTATGGTAGCAGCTATCCTCTTCTTCAGCGGGTGGTCCGCTACAAGATAAAAGTGGTCTCTGCCGCGAATACGCCGCAAGATCACTTTTGTCGGCGGCGGGAGAGGGGACTCTCCAGTGCCCTCCACCGCTTACTGAAGCCGCCGGCAGAGGCGGAGGCGATTTGGTCCTGTCCCTGCCTGGGTATGGAGACGAGTGAGAGGAATATGGCCCCCCACAAGTCTCCATATTACTGTAGGACAGGAGCAACGTCAAAATGCCACTTCCACCCAAAGCTCTTAAATGGACTTTTTTATTATTATTGCATTTCAGTCTAAATATGAGATGTGAGGTCTTTTTGACACCATATCTCATATTTAAGAGGACCTGTCATGCCTTTTTCTATTACAAAGGATGTTTACATTTCTTGTAATAGAAATAAAAGTGACTCAAATGCTAAAATTCGTAAATTTTAAAATTCTGAATTCGTAAATTCATAAATTCGGAAAATTCGTAAATTCAAATATTCGTAAATTCTAAAATTCGTAAATTCGGAATTCGTAAATTCGAAAATTCGAAAATACTAAAATTCGGAATTCATAAATTTGGAAATTCGAAAATTCGAAAATTCTAAAAATTTGGAAATTCTAATATTTGGAAATTCAAAAAATTTGGAATGTCTAAAATTCTGAATATTTGAAAAATCATAATTTGAAAATTAGAAAATCTGACAATTCGGAAATGAGAAAGTTCGAAAATTCGGAAGTTTGGAAATTAGAAAATTCTAACTAATAATAACTAACTATTAAATTATAGGTATTGGAATTTCCTTTCAAATTCCGCTGTCTGTGAACAAAATATAAATAAATAATAATAGGTTTTTATTATTATTATTGTTATTTATTATTATCAATTCATCACGTTCCATTTGTTTAGATATGGCATTCGTTGTTACGGATAATTCTTAACTTCAGATAAATTCATATTCCTTATTTTCACTAACAGCCAAATTTGAAAGGAAATTCCAATGCCTATAATTTAATAGTTAGTAAAATTTCAGTTATTTTTAGTTAGTTATTGTTTCAGATTTTCGAATTTTCAGGTTATTACATTTTTGTATTTTCGTTCTTATTTTCGGATTTGTGAATTTCCGAATTTCAAAATGATCTGAAATAAAAAATGCCGCATTGGAACAAAATAATAATAAATAATAATACATTTTTATTATTATATTTTGTTATTTATTATTATTAATTCATCACGTTCCATTCGTTATTATGGATAATTTGTGACTTTGGATAAGTTTGTGATCACTAACAGACAAATTTGAAAGGAAATTCCAATACCTACAAATTAATAGTTAGTTGTTATTATTAGCTAGTTAGGTTATTATTTAGAATTTTTGGATTTTCGTTCTTTCTAGTTTTAGATTTTCCTTTCCTATTTATTAGTTAGTAGTTTTTGGATTCTCAAATTTCCGAAATTTTGATTTTCTGAATATTCAGAAAAATTCCTAAATGAGAAAATTCGGAAATTTTGTATTTCCAAATTAACGTATTTGTCTAAATTCTTTAAAAATGAAGTTGGAACTAAACAAATTGCACGTGATTTCTCATGTTTGGTTTTTATTCCGGGGTGTTCGGGATTTTTCATGTTCGGTTTTTATTCCGGGGTGTCCGTAGCGACGGAGTCCGCCTGTGTGAATGAGGCCTAACGTGGGCAGTAACACCAGATGATACTTTAAAGAGGAACTGCAGTCTGCTCACATAATTATGTAATAAAAACAACTTTTTCATTCTGAAGCTTCCCTCCAAACACTTTGCATATTATTTTATATATACTGTGATTCAGTACTTGCCAAACATGCTCACTTCCTGGATTTACACAGACACACAGAAGCACACCTCCAGCTCTACAGCTCTCATTGGCCCTCTTATGACTCCTCCCCCCCCTACCTTCCTGGCAAACTCTCACGAGAGTGAGAGAAAGAGCTGTGCATGATGTCATAAGCCTAGGCTAATGACCAGACAAGAAACAGGAAGTTGGCTGTAGGAGGCTCCATTCACATCTCCGCGACAAGCAACGGCGCGTACGCGGCGTATTTTGCCGCGGATAGTGTATCTTTTTTTTTTTTCAAATTCTTCCCATTGCTGTCAATGGGCGAACGCCAATGTCGCCTGAAAAAAAGGGTCCGGGACTTTTTTTCAGGCGACAGGCGTACGGCGTCTATGAGATGTGAACCATCTCCATAGACAGCAATGGGAATTTCCCCCTCTAGCGGGACAAGCGTCCGGCGTCGGGCGTTTTGTCGCCTAGATGTGAATGGAGACTAAGGGATTTACTGGCAGGAAAAACATGTTTTTACTATCCAAAGTTAAAACAACAATAACAAGGGCAGAAGATTTAGTAGATGGAAAGATGAAAAAATGACTGATAATTTTAGAGTGAGAATAAAGTGCAGCAAAATGAATTTTAATGAAGAGTTGTAATTGCAATTTCCTAGTCTCGTGGGATCAGGTAAACTTACTCTAATCAAGCAATTGCGCTTGATTTTTCTGATTGTTCCACAAACATCATTTACATTAAGAGGAAATAAAAATAACAGTCTGCTTTTCTGTTCCTCTTTTGATTAAAGCAATATAAATATGTGAATAGCACATTTTATAAAGTTATGGCATTTGAGAATTTCGTCTCTTAGATTTGGTATAAAAAAATAAACTAAAAAGTAATGCAACTTTAACGTGACCCTTGGATGTTTTTTCTGACGGAATCCTGCTCAAGCTTGGCTTCCATACACATACCTTATTTTGGTGCAACTTTAACAACACAGGTCCTCTTCAATTTTTAGGACTAAAGTAAGTTTAGAATGCTTTAAAAGTTGCTCAGAATTCATGTGGCAACATTTTGGGATCTAAAAAGTCCTATAACAAAAAGCGTGCCATTTTTACCAATTTGCGTCAGGAAGGTTTTCACATTGATACTTGCTACTGTTGACAATGACATTCATTGCATTGCAAAATAGACTCTTAGAACATTACAGTAAAACCTTGGATTGCGAGAAAAATTCGTTCCAGAAACATGCTTGTAATCCAAAGCACTTGTATATCAAAGCGAATTTCCCCATAGGAAATAATGGAAACTTTATTCATAGGTTCTTCAGTTTATAGTCCATATAAAATTATTCTAGCAATGTGATAGGTTGTGTAACCATAAAATGTCCATCCACAAATGGAAGCCTCCACAAGAGGATTAGAACCAAAATTCATCAGGAGCTCCAGAGTATAAAAGAGAAGAGAGGCGACTCTTAAGCCTCGTACACACGGCCGGTTTTCTCGGCAAGAAAACTGCTGGCCAGGGCCGGCCCTATGATGGGACCGGGTGGTACCATGGGTACCAGGCAGCACTTTTAAGGGGGCAGCATATTTTTTGTGCTATAAATATATATATATTTTTTAACTTTTTGCTATAATAAATATCTCCAAAATTTAGAAAAATAAACAATTTTCTTCAGTTTAGGCCAATATGTATTCTTCTACATATTTTTGGTACCAAAAAAAACAAAAAACACAATTAGCGTACATTGATTAGTTTGCGCAAAAGACATTGTGGCCGCCGGCAATTCACAGGTCCCTTTATACTCCTGGATACATGTATAGAGCCATGGCAGGTCCTTTTATACACCTATATGCATGTATAGAGCCATGACAGGCCCTCTTTATACATCTATAGAGCCATGACAGGCCCTTGTTATACTCCTTTATACATGTAAAGAGTCTCGACAGGTCCTCTATATACATGTATAGAGCCATGACAGGTCCTCTTTATACATCTATAGAGCCATGACAGGCCTTCGTTATACTCCTTTATACATGTATAGAGCCATGTCAAGTACTCTTTATAGTCCTATATACATTTATAGAGCCATGACAGGTCCTCTTGATATTCCTTTACATGTAAAGAGTAATGACAGGTCCTCTTTATACTCCTTTATACATGTATAGAGCCATGACGGGTCCCCTTTAGTTATCATGATATAAAATAATGAATGTGGGGGCCTTTTGGCGTGATTTTTTTTCTGGGGGGGGGGGGGGCAGCATTTCATTCTTGGTCCCAGGCAGCACAATGTCTTGGGCCAGCACTGCTGCTGGCAGAGCTTTTTGCCGAGAAAACCGGTCGTGTGTATGTTTTCTCGTCGAGAAAACTGCCGGGAATCTTTACGAGAAAAATAGAGAACCTGCTCTCTATTTTCTCGTCGGGATTCTTGTTGGCCTATTTCCCAAAGAGAAAACTGTGTGTGTGTGTATGCAGCTACAAGCTTACCTGTCCTCCTGTAAGCCCACGCATGCTCGATGAGACTTCGACGCATGCGCGGTAGCTTACAAGCGTAGTGTAGAATGAAGCAAGATGGCGGCGACGGCATCGAATGTGATGAGCGCATGCTCGTCGTGTCGATGACGTCACCACGTTCTTGCCATTCTGAAGAACGGCGGTTATTTTGAATGTGCCGTGTGTACACTCAGCTTTGCAAGAAAAGCTTGCCAGGGATTTTTCCCGACGAGATTCCCGGCCGTGTGTACGAGGCTTCAGTGTAGCAATATGTCGCCAAATGTTGTACCTTCATTAAATGTGACCATATTGCTACATTTAGAGGCGCCTCTCTTCTCTTTTATACTCAGTTGTGACATGAAGCTGCTTGTATATCAAGACATCGCTTGTATATCAAGGCAAAATGTCTTAAAAATTTTTGCTTGCCTTGCAAAATGCTCTCAAATCAGGTTACTCTCAAACCAAGGTTTTACAGTATTTCAATTGACTTCCTAGAAAAAGAGGATGAGTCAGGACTGGAAGAGCTGGCATTGCAGCTGGCTTGTACTATGTACTGGAGAGCACAATTTTACTCAGGCTTTGTATCATGTGGAAGTATTTCCATAATAGATCAAAGTCCCAAGAAACTGGCATTTCTCACGTCCTCACACCCCGCAGGTGTTTTAAAAAGTCATAAAAAAAAAAAAGACAGCTACTGTCCAAAATATTAGTCACTTGAACTCTTATGAGACGTGTCAGGTTTTTTTTTTTTTATTATGTATGTGACTTTTTAGCGCACCCACCCTGATGGCCCAAGCTACAGTCTTTATGTGACATCATCAAGGCACCAGCCCAGTGATTTGTAGAAGTGGTTTGGCAGTAATACAGAACTTTGCAGTCATAGCAATTACTGGAGACTTGTCCCACTTGAAGACCAGGACTTTTCTGGAAATTTTTGTTTTCAAGTTTAAATTAGTATTTCTTTTGCTAAAAACGAGTTTGAACCCCCAAACATTATTTGTTGTTTCTTTTGTAGTACATAAGAAAACTTCTTGCAAAACTGTCAAATCTCATGAGGAAGCTCTTTTGAGCGAAACATGTAGAGTAAGAAGTGGTTGCACATGTCATATAGACAATATATTTTTTGTGAACATGTATTGTTGTTTTTAAAGAAACTATGGGGCAGATCCACGTAGATCTGCGCTTCTCTCCGCCAGGCGTAGCGTATCTAAGATACACTACGCCGCCGTAACTTTTTTTTTTTCCGAATCCTCAAAGAATTTGCGCCGTAAGTTACAGCGGCGTAGTGTATCTTTGGCGGCGTAAGGGCGTGGAATTGAAATGGATGTGATGGGGGCGTGTTTTACGTAAATACGTTGTAACCCGACGTAAACAATGTCTTTTTTTTAACGGCGCCTGCGCCGTCCGTGGGGGTATCCCAGTGCGCATGCTCAAAATTAAACCGGAGCAAGCCAATGCTTACGACGGTGACGTCATTCTACGCAAATCCCTATTCGCGAATGACTTACGCAAACGCTGTAAAAAAATCCAAAATTAGACGCGGGAATGACACCCATACTTAACATTGAGTACGCCTCATAATAGCAGGGGTAACTATACGCCGGAAAAAGCCGAACGCAAACAACGTAATTCGACGGAAACGCCACCTAGCGGCCGGCAGAAAAAAATGCACCTAAGATCCGGCGGCGTACTAAGACGTAAGCCTGTCGGATCGATTCCAGATGCCGTCTTATCTTGTTTTGTAGATACAAAACAAAGATACGACGCAGGAACTTTAAAATTACGTGGCGTATCAATAGATACGCCGGCATAATTCTTTTGTGGATCTGCCCCTCTATCTATTAATAAAATGTTAAATTAAATAGTTTAAATATTTTTTTGGTGCCTTTAAAGTCCCATCCCTTCTTCCAAAAAGTTATCTGCATTTTAACATGATTGTCTGATTGTCGGAACGCACTAAAACAAGTGTCATCAAAGACAATGCTATAGATCAGTGGAGGTTGGTGGTAATTTTTTTTTGGGGGGGGGGGAGCGGCAAACAGTGCACCCACAGCCACCCCCCCGGTCTGGTCGATCGGTCAGGTCCGGAGCACTTACCCCATCTATGGCGGGCATCACAGGCGGCAGGCATCACGGGCGGTGGGGTGGCTTGTCCTTTTCTCCTCCACAGGCATCACAGGAGGTGGGGCGGCTTCTCCTTCTCTCCTCCACAGGAATCCCAGGCGGTGGGCATTACGGGCAGCTTCCCCTGCTCGGCGGCTTCTGGTGGCTTCCGTCTCCTCCCTCCTTTCGGCCAATCGGGAAACGGGTCCTTGACCCACTTCCTGATTGGTGGGGAGGAGATTCAGTGTGAAAGTAGTAAATATTAATTCGCTATTGTCACATAACTGGATGGGCTCGGAGCGCAATGCTCTGCGTCCCGTGCCCACCCTATTTTGAAGTCTATTAGAGCCTCTGGCTTTGATCACGTGCTTCAAAACCCTGTCCCACCATTGGAATTCATGCATCTGGCGTCCTGCATGGGGGCCCCGCTATAGATATATAAATATCTCATTTGTGCGCTGAGCTGTACTCAAGACATGTCAGTTTTTTTTGTCCGCTTGCAGGTAATTAAAACCCAATGGTTCATTGTATGATGAATTTTGCAAATAACTCATGATGCGTGAAAACTTTAAAAAGCACGCATTGAAAAACACATAAAAAATACATGGAGACAGGAATGGAAAGGTGTGTACCTAGGACTTGGATGGGTAAGTGGTTTGGGTGATTACTGTTACAAATTTGTCTCTGTGGGATAAATGTACTAGAACGGGAATAGTGGGGAAATTTATCTAATGGTGACAGCTGTCACCGGATAACAGATTTCCTCTCGTTCTGTGTCTCCAGGACAGAAAGCGAAGAGAAATCTCAATGGGATACAAACGCAAAGCCAACAGAGGGTTTAAAGCTCTTATAGAGTTTACAGGTTGCTGGCAGCAGAGCTGATCGGTGTGCCTGTGCCTTCTACCCACATAAATATGCTGAAATCTCACGCACTTTTTTTTTTTTTTTAATGGAGCTCCATGGTACGGTGCTTTGTCAAAACCATGTGAATAAAAAAAGTGAACTGCGAAATCATAGCCCACCAAAAAGTGAACCGAGGGTACAGAAAATCACCAAACCTCCGAAGAGCAAGGGCCTCTTATGCCACGTATACACGATCGTAATTTATGACAATAACTTTTCCAGTCGGAATATTTGAGAACCAGCTCTCAAATTTTTGCTGTCGGAAATTCCGATCGTGTGTGCGTGGCATTACCCTAAATCTACTGGAACAATGCTCCTGACAGGTGCAAGGCACTCTATAGTCTACCTAAGCAGAAGCCAGGTGGACCCTGCCTCTTTGGGGACCAGCCAAAGCCGGTCCACCAAGTACTTGGTGAGGGGCTCTCCTGAAGAGAGACCTCCAAGGATGGGGAGAGGCAAAAGGCCACAGAACCTCCTTTCGACATCAGGGCCGGCAAGTGAAAACCTGCACCCTTCGTCCTTGTGCATAATGCTGCGCACACACGACCGTTTTTCATGTCATGGAAGAAAACAACGTTTTTCCTGACGTGATTCCTCTCAAGCCTGCATTGCATACACACGATCGTGATAAAAAATGCTTGCGCAAAGAGCGGTGACGTACGACGGCACTACAAAGGTGAAGTTCCATTCGAATGGCGTCACCCTTTGGGCTGATTATGCTAATTTTACGTCTCATAACTTGCTTCTGAGCATGCACGTTTTTTTTCCCCATCGTTAAAGCGTACACACGAAAAAATAGAGCAGGTTCTAGATTTTTAATGGCCATTTTTCTCGTCGACAAGAGCCTACACACGACCGTTTTTAACGATCAATTTAAAAAATTGAATTTTTCTCGTCATGAAAAACGGTCATGTGTACGCGGCATAAGAAAAAGCAACCATCCGCACGTATGGTGCAAGTTCCTGTGATAAATAAGTGAAAAATAAATATAAAGGGCCAGATTCTCATAGATCGGCGTAACTTTGTGCGGGCGTAACGTATCCTATTCACGTTACGCCTCCGCAACTTTTACAGGCAAGTGCCGTATTCTCAAAAGAAAGTTGCGGCGGCGTAGCGTAAATAGGCCGGCGTAAGCCCGCCTAATTCAAATTGTAAAGAGGTGGGCGTGTGTTATGTAAAATAACCATGACCCGACGTGATTGACGTTTTTCACGAACGGCGCATGCGCCGTCCGTGGAATTCTCCCAGTGTGCATTGCTCCTAATACGCCGCAAGGACGTATTGGTTTTGACGTGAACATAAATTACGTCTAGCCCCATTCACGGACGAGTTACGCAAACAACGTAAAATTTGCAAATTTCGTAGCGGGAACGACGGCCATACTTAACATTGGTACGCCGCACTTACGCCTCATATAGCAGGGGTAACTTTACGCCGGGAAAAGCCTAACGTAAACGGCGTATCTGTACTGCGTCGGCCGGGCGTACGTTCGTGAATTTGCGTATCTAGCTGATTTACATATTTTGACGCGTAAATCAGCGTACACGCCCCTAGCGACCAGCGTAAATATGCAGTTACGATCCGACGGTGTAAAAAAATTACGCCGGTCGGATCTAATACAAATCTATGCGTAACTGATTCTAATGCCACGTACACACCATCACTTTATGTGATGGAAAAAAACAAAATTTTCTGTGAAGTAAAAAACGTTGTTTTTCAAACTTCAATTTTCAAAAACGACATTGCCTACACACCATCGTTTTTTCACAATGCTCTAGCAAAGCGAGGTTACGTTCACCACTTTTTTCCATTGAAGCTCGCTTCATAACTAGCTTCTGGGCATGCGCGGGTTTAAAAACGTTGTTTTAAACGTCGTTTTTTGCTACACACGGTCAATTTCTGTGACACAAAAAATGACGTTTTGAAAAACGACACAAAAAATTTAAGCATGCTTCAATTTTTTTTTTGTCGGTTTTCACAAGACATAAAACAACGTTTTCCCCCCCCACACGGTCATTTAAATTGACGTTTTTAAAACCGTCTTTTTTTTTCATCACATAAAATGATGGTGTGTACGCGGCATAAGAATCAGGCGCATAGATACGACGGCTCAGACTCAGAGATACGACGGCGTATCTCCTTTGAGAATCTGGGCCATAAAATTTATTGAAATCATCCACTTAAGTTAAAATTAGAGACAATGCATTTGTTCCCTACTTCAAGCAGGGGCCGTGGCCCCGTATACTCCCAATTGACTGCGTCACCCGACTCCACCAAACGCGTATCGTCACTACCATGTGACTTCCTCAGGGGGGGGGGCGTACAGTTGTCAAACGTCATTCCTCTGCCAACGTCACATTTCCACAAGATGTGTAAGATATGCCCCATAGGTGACTCTGGTTTTTGTGTCACTACACAAGGAAGGAAGTTAGGAAAGGAAAGGAAGCTATGTAATAGATTGGTTGCTGCGCACAACACCCCGCTTTCTTACGTATTTTTTTATTGATAAAGCAACTCCCTAAATATCTGATTGGTAATCATCCAACAACTGAGCTCACATCTAACGCAGGACATAAGAAGATTGGGTGTACGTGAGGAAAGGGTTGAGAAACTGTGCTCAGCATTATCAGCACAGTAAATTTAAAATAATCTTATCATGCTGAGCAGGGCCGTCTTTAATATGGTTTGGGCCCAGGGCAAACATTTTTTTTTGGGCCCCCCTCCAGCTTATTTTGGGCCTGGCTGGTTCACATGTATGTTTTGGCGGTCCTCATTTGTGCAGGTACAGCAGCCCATTGATTTGAATGGGCTGCCATGCCTTTGTTTCCTGCAGAAAAAGGTGCATTCAGCATTTTAAAAATACAGCTGCCTTGAAATCCATTCTGCTTTTGCACCATGCTACTTACCTGCAGTTCTTGCACACACAAACGCACTGTGTTTTTAAAAGCGTGACCTAAACATCTAAAAATGCAGCAAGCTTGACAGTGCGGGAACTGCAGATAAGTCACAGCAGACAGCAGAATGGACAGACAGTGCTGTATTTCAGTGCTTGATGGGCATAGGCGTGCCGTGTGCGCAGCCTATTACATGAGGCATGCGCTTTTCTTTGCAGGAAACGCAGGCATGGCGGCCCATTCAATGAATGGGCTGCTGTGCCTGCACAAATGTGGGCCGCCAAAACACATACATGTGAACCAGCCAGGCCCAAAATAAGCCCATCAAGCAGTTAAATACAGATAGTAATGTCATCTGCTCTGAGGCTTTACTCAGCCTGGACTGCAGGTCTGGTCTGTTATTTAAAAAGTTCCTCTATTTTACACATGGCATGGCATGGGGTCCCATGGTGCTAAAGCAGAATGGACAGACGGTGCTGTGACCCCATGCCATGCCATGTGTAAAATAGAGGAACTTTTTAAAACACTGACCAGACCTGCAGTGAATCATCAAATATTATAAAGACTTTGGGCACACTCTACAGAAAACTTCAATTTATAATATAGATTAGCAAACAGTGACATACCTTGAGGAGCAGGACATGAAGAAGTCAGCCTCAGGAAGAGCAAACTGGGGATGTTATAAAATCACATTCTAATTCACTTTTATATGCAAGCAGCACCCAGTGGCAGGAAAGGAGAAGTGCGCATCTAAAGGGAAGCCAGGGGTGCTGTACATTTTAAAACACTGGGAAGGGAAGCAGTACTGTCACTGGCTGCGTGCCGCTGATGATTTTCAGCCTGATTTGTGGGCAGCACAGGGGCTTAACGGGAGGCAGGGCCGCCATCAGGAATTATGGGGCCACTTACACAGCTTCAGGCATGGGCCCCCTGGAGCAGAGAACCGGGATGGGGGGTGCTGCCGCCTGAAATTAATAAAGCAGGGGGGGGGGCTGCCGCAAATTTAGAAGCGGGGGGCCATTTACAAAAAAAGAAATAAAGAAAGAAATAAGGAAAAATATATATAAAAAAGGGGTGTAGCCATCCGGGGCCCTGGGGACCTCTGGGCCCTTTAATAAAAAGAAAAAAAGAAATAAAAAATATATATAAAAAATATATTTTAAAAAGGGGGTTGCCATCTGGGGCCCTGGGGACCTCTGGGCCCTTTAATATTTTTTTTTTTAATAAAAATATATTACAAAAAAAAGGGGGTTGCCATCCGGGACCTCTGGGCCCTTTAATAAAAAATATATATAAAGAAACATTTATAAAAAAAAGGGGGGGTTGCCACCCAGGGCCCTGGGGACCTCTGGGCCCTTAAATAAAAAATAAATAAAAAAATATACAAACAAAAATAAAAAAATAAACATTTATAAAAAAAATAAAGGGTGTTTGCCACATGGGGCCCTGGGGAACTCTGAGCCCTTTAATAAAAAAAAATAATATATATATATATATATATATATATCCCCAGGGCCCCGGATGGCAACCCCCCTTATTTTTTATAAAAAACATTTTTTTTATATATTTTATTTCTTTTTTTTCTTTTTTTATATATATATATATATATATATATATATATATAAAAAGAAAAAAAAGAAATAAAATATATAAAAAAAATGTTTTTTATAAAAAATAAGGGGGGTTGCCATCTGGGGCCCTGGGGACCCCTCGGTCCTATAATAATAATAATAATAAACATTTATATATATATATATATATATATATATATATATATATATATATATATATTTATATATTTATGTATATATAAATAAAAATATTTTTTTTATAAAAAAAGGGGGGTTGTCATCCGGGGCCCTGGGGAACTATGGGCCCCTGGGGACCCCCAGACCTCTAAAAAAAAAATTGTCCCTTTAATAAAAAATAAAATAAAAATATATTAAAAAATTGTCCGTTTAATAAAAAAAAAAAATTTTTTTTTTTATTTAAAAATAAATAAAAAAGGGAGGGTTGCCATCTGGGGCCCTGGGGTCCTCCGGGCCCCTGGGGGCCTCCGGACCCCTAAAAAAAAAAAAAAAAAAAAAAAAAAAAAATTTTTTTTTTTTTTTTTTTCAAAGGGGGTTGCTTTGGGCCCCCAACAGTGACAGGGCCCAGGGCACCTGCCCCATTTGCCCTGCGGTAAAGACGGCCCTGATGCTGAGTGCTAACATCAAACAGAATTAAAGAACAAAGATCAGAAGGCATGTTCTTTTACGAGGATATGAAAAACAGATTGGAACGTTTGCATGGTGACTGTACAAGCATACCGCAGAGGGAACAGAGGCCAAGAGAGAGAGAGAGAGAGACTGGTCTGAGAAATGGGATTTTCAATAACATGCAATGCTATGGTCAGGGCAGCCTGACATGGGATTTTCTCTGAAGTATATAAACCTAATTGCATCTGGTGCACCAGCGATGAATTAAAAGTAGCCGACAGGGTGATGAAAATAGAGCAGCCTTTTATGTGACTGCAAGCTGTAGCAATGATCCACCTTTGCGGTGGGTCTGGTATCTGCCTGGGCTTGTAATGATTAAACATACAAAGGGCACCCTAGCATTTTACAGTCAAAGGATTTTATTTGCTGTTGAGCAATTTAATGAGAGCTTCAAGCTCACCTAGTGATAAGCATCTCAAAGGAAACTTAAGGTGAGAAAGCATGGCGGCTGCCTTTCCTGATATCTAAAAATCCTGCATCCCTGGCTGAAATGCTTCAGGCCTTTACCTTCCCGGCTTTCTTCATTCCACCCACATCAACATGCTAATGACTAGAGTTGAGCGAACCCGAACTGTAAAGTTCGCGTTCGGTACGGACTTTGGGTTTTTTCCGAACCCGGACCCGAACCCAAATAATTGGAAAAACTTTGGGTCCGGGTCCGGAGTTTGGGAAAAAAAATGTGCGGAGGTCCCCGCAAATTTAATAACCAGACCCTTTAGGTCTGGTATGGATATTAAGGGGAACCCCGCCGTCAATTAAAAAAAAAAAATGACGTGCGGTTCCTCCTAAATATCCATAACCAGACCCGTTATCCGAGCACGTTGACCTGGCCGGCCGCAGAAAAGAGGGGGGGGGACAGAGTGCGGCCCCCCCTCTCCTGAACCGCACCAGGCCACATGCCCTTTTTTTAAAAGTTTGGGTTCAGACCCGAACCCGAACATCCAGGTGTCCGCTCAACTCTACTAATGACCTTTCTAACTACAACTGTTCCGATTTCATTGCCTATCTTATTTTAGACCCGATGATGACATCATAATTGGGGTAGGGTTGCCACCTTTTCTTCAAGCCAAACCTAAACACTTTAGCGGCGCACAGAGAAAAAAAAATGTTTTAAGGGGGACTCTGATGTAAGGGGGTTTCTGCTCACCAACCCCCCTACTTACATTAGAGTTTCCAGCATCCTCCGTTAAATTAGGGTTTCCAAAGCTCCCTTACATCAGAATCCACAGGGCACTCCTTACATCTGATTTCAATGGGCAGGAGCGGTATACACACCGCTCCAAAGATGTGGCAAGCAGGACTTTTTTTACTGTCCTGCTAGTGCACCGCTCCAGTGTGAAAGCCCTCGGGGTTTTCACACTGGAGAGACAGCAGCGTCTGTTTCAGGTCGCTTTTCAGGCGCTATTTTTAGCGCCAATCCCGATTGGCCAAAAGGAGAAGCGTTTTATTGGCCGCTAAGGAGGAGGGAGGAGACAGAAGCCGGTTGGGATGTGTTCACAGTTGCTCCAGAGCAAATAAAATGAGCATAAGTTCTGCTGACTTCCATGTGTTAGAGTGAGAGCAACACTTCTCGCCCAAGACCTCCTCTGTAACTTTAAATTGGTAACTTATAAAAAAAAAAATTAAAGCGTCGCCTATGGAGATTTTTAAGTACCAAAGTTTGGCGCCATTCCACGAGTGTGCACAATTTTAAAGCGTGACATGTTAGGTATTTATCTACTATCAACTACCCTGTGATATAAAAAGTTGCAACGATCACCCTTTTATTCCCTAGGGCAGTGATGGCGAACCTTGGCACCCCAGATGTTTTGGAACTACATTTCCCATGATGCTCCACTACACTGCAGAGTGCATCAGCATCATGGGAAATGTAGTTCCAAAACATCTGGGGTTCCAAGGTTCGCCATCACTGCCCTAGGGTCTCTGCTAAAAAAAAAACATATATAAAGTTTGGGGGTTCTGAGTAATTTTCTAGAAAGAAAAGTGGATTTTTACATGTAGGAGCAAAGTGCCAGAATTGGCCCGGATGGGAAGTGTATAAGGAAGCGATTTTTGTACCATATTAAAGCAAACAGGACCTTTTTCCATGGGGCTTTTTGCCTTCCTATCGATTAACCTGACCTTTTTCGGTCCTGGGATTGTATGAATGGATTGTTTTTATTATTAATGGTTGATCTTGATGGACAAATGTCTTTTTTCAGCAAAACTATGGACTATCAAGTCAGTTCTTTACTGAGCTCGTATTGTTTATATATTTTGTAATGTAGGTTTATACAGTCTATTGCCTTTCTTATCGTAACTTTCATCTATTTTTTATACCCAGTTGCTTTCTTTGTTTCTGTAGCTGCAGGCAACGACAGGTTTTTCTACAGCCCATACAACCTTCTTTCTTCTTCAGAAATTCTTTGGTACATATGAAAGGGAGCTTAAAAATCACTTTCACGCTGGAGGTGGATGCGGTTCGACATTTAATGAGGGTTGTTTATACGCAGGGCTGCATTGAAATTCATGTAACCTTAAGACTTCCCCAAATGACTACACGGAATACGTAATATGTGTAGCGCATTGAATACTTAAAGGGGTTGTAAAGGTTCATTTTTTTATTTTCTAAATAGGTTCTTTTAACCACTTGCCGACCGCGCACCGTCGAAATACGTCCACAAGGTGGCTCTGCTGGGCGAGAGCACGTAATATGACGTCCTCTCTCCCAGTGGCCACTAGGGGCGCGCGCCCCCCCCCCCGCTCGCCCCCGACTCCCGTGCGTGTGCCTGGCAGGCGCGATCGCCGCCGGGCACACGCGATCGCTCGGTACAGAGCGGGGACCGGGAGATGTGTGTGTAAACACACAGCTCCCGGTCCTGTCAGCGGGGGAAATGCTGATCTTCGGTTCATACAATGTATGAACCGAGGATCAGTGTTTCCCCTAGTGAGGCCACCCCCCACAGTAAGAACACACCCAGGCATACTTAACCCCTTCCCCGCCCCCTAGTGTTAACCCCTTCACTGCCAGTGGCATTTTTATAGTAATCCAATGCATTTTTATAGCACTGATCGCTATAAAAATGCCAATGGTCCCAAAAATGTGTCAAAAGTGTCCGAAGTGTCCGCCATAATGTCGCAGTACCGAAAACAAAAATCGCTGATCGCCGCCATTACTAGTAAAAAAAATATAATAAAAATGACATAAAACTACCCCCTATTTTGTAAACGCTATAACTTTTGCGCAAACCAATCAATAAACGCTTATTGCGATTTTTTTTTACGAAAAATATGTAGAAGAAAACGTATCGGCCTAAACTGAGGAAAAAAAATGTTTTTTTATATATTTTTGGGGGATATTTATTATAGCAAAATGTAAAAAATATTCATTTTTTTCAAAATTGTCGCTCTATTTTTGTTTATAGCGCAAAAACTAAAAACCGCAGAGGTGATCAAATACCACCAAAAGAAAGCTCTATTTGTGGGAAAAAAAGGACGCCAATTTTGTTTGGGAGCCACGTCGCACGACCGCGCAATTGTCTGTTAAAGCGACAAAGTCCCGAATCGCAAAAAGTACTCTGGTCTTTGGGCAGCAATATGGTCCGGGGGGTAAGTGGTTAAGCTAGTGCATTGTTGGTTCACTTACCTTTTCCTTCCATTTCCCTTCTAATGCCCTGTACACACGATCGGATATCTGATGGAATCTAATCCGATGGATTTTTTCGTCGGATATCCGATGAAGCTGACTTTCATCAGTCTTGCCTACACACCATCAGTCAAAAATCCGACCGTGTCCAACGTGGTGACGTAAAACACTACGACGTTCTGAGAAAAATGAAGTTCAATGCTTCCGAGCATGCGTCGACTTGATTCATGCGTGGATTTTTGACCGATCGTTTTTTTCTATCGTTTTTTTACCCATAGGAAAATTGTAAAACAGGTTCTATTTTTTTCACTGATGGGAAAAAAACAATAGGGCCCACACACGATCGGTTCGTCCGATTAAAACGGTCCATCGGTCCGTTTTCATCAGACAAACCGATTGTGTGTACAGGGCTTAAATGTTTTTTTTTTTCTTTGTTTTCTTTGTCCGAAAATTTCTCACTTCCTGTTCCTTCTCAGTAAGCTGTTCTGGCTGACTAACCCCCAGCCAGATGATGGGGGCAAGCTTACTAAGGAGAAACAGGAAGTGAGAAATTCAGACAAAGATTTTTTTTTTTAGAAGGGAAATCGAAGGAAAAGGTAAGTAAACCAACAATGCACTAGCTTAAAGGAACCTATTTAGAAAATAAATAACTAACCTTTACAACCCCTTTAAAGTTTTCTGTGGGGCTAGATTAGGCCCAACAATAAGATAAATAGGTAGGCAGTCTGTAATTACCGCATTTATTGGCGTATACCGCGCGTTTCTTTCCCCTTAAAATAAGGGGAAAATCGTGGGTGCGCGATATACGCCGATACCCGCTTCCCGCGCTCAGTTTGAAGCCTCCGCCGACATATACCGAGCGCAGTACACTCGGGGACATTCGGCCAGGCTCGGCTTCGCTCGTGGTCACGCTCTGCAGGGCTCAAGTCCTGCGGGAACGCGTGGGAACGGAGTTCCTGCACTTTTTTCACAGCAGGAACTCAGTTCCCTTTGCAGGACTAGAACAGCCGAGCCGTCCGAGCCAATCCTTCACTAAGCGGCGATGCCCAGCTCGAGTCACTGTCAGGGGCAGGCGAACCTTGGTAATCCTTTATGTTACTGTCCGCTTCCTGTATATGGATTCATCGGGTAGTGTGCGGGTATTCCGTCACTTCCTCGATGCCGCAATGTCTCCTGGGAGCTTTTGTCATTGTTCCCAGGAGACATTGCGGAGGTCTGCCGCGAGTTATTGCGGGATTTAGAAAGAACTTGCTTGGGGAGTGGGGGAGTGGATCTTGGGTGGGAGAGATCTCACACTTTTTTCCCCAGGACTTGACCCCTGACGCTCTGTGACGTTTATGTGTGAGAAGCCGAGCGTGGCCGAACGTGCCCGAGTGTACTGCGCTCGGTATATGTAGGCGGAGGCTTCAAACTGAGCGCGGGAAGCGGGGATTCGACTCGGAGACAGCGCGGGAGAATCCGGGAGGACACCACCGAGGCCGCGGACGGACGCCGGACTGGACAAGGATGCCGGGCAAGACACCAAAACTGTAAGTAATAAAATGTTTTTTTTTACAGGAATTTCAGGTCAACATTAGGGGTGCGCGCTATACGCCGGAGCGCGCAATACTCCGATAAATACGGTAGCTCTATGCCTGCAACTGCAAAAATGCCTCCACTTGGCGAAAAAAAACAAAACAATAAACAGATATATAATAAAGACATTTTCAATTAACATTTGACATCAGCTGAGAGGCTAGCTGCTGGCGTCGTCTGCAGAATGTGGGAAGGACGCAAAGTCTTATTTTCTTTTACGTGCAATCAATTGTTGCTTAACAACTGGACAGGCACTTAATCGGCATTTGGCTGGCTCAGATACAGATAATGATGGCAGCTGGATGTCTGTAATCTGCTGCATTGTTCTTCTGTGTTAATAGAAAAACAATTATCGTTTATGATGTTTGCATCTTGATAAAAGACAGTTCTTTTGCACAGATTCACAAAAGCTTAAAGGGTAACTCCACTTTCGTGGGGGAAAAAAATAGCAAATAAAGAAAAAATAATATAGTGCATATAATTGCGACGCTAATTATGTTGTAATTGAATGTTATTAAAAATTACCGTATTTATCGGGGTATAGCGTGCTCCCGCGTATAGCGCGCACCCCTAAAGTTGCCCCCATTCCTGTGGAAAAAAATAGTTTTTTGTACTTACAGTTTTGGTGTCTTGCGCGGCGTCCATCGGCGAATCCGGCGTCCGTCTGCGGCTTCGGGTGTCCTCTTCGTCGGGTCCGGCGTCCTCGCGTCCTCCCCGCTCGTTTCCCGCGCCGAGTTTTGAATACTGCGCCAGCATATACCGAGCGCAGTACACTCGGGCAGGCTCGGCAACTGTCGCGCTCACGTCCTGTACGTCCTGTACGTCCAGGACGTGAGCACGGAAGAAGCCGAGACTGGCCGACTATACCCGAGTGTACTGCGCTCGGTATATGTCGGCGCAGTATTCAAAACTCGGCGCGGGAAAGCGGGTATCGGCATATATCGCGCACCCACTGATTTTCAGGGCAAAAAAGTGCACGATATACGCCGATAAATACGGTACCTTTCCTTTTCAATCTGCAGCCGCTGTAATTTTCTGAGAATTCAATGCAACATGGCTACCTGGAGTTGTTCTATACACAGAGGCCCAGATTCTCTAAAAAACGCCTATCTTTAGGCGGGCGTAGCGTATCTCAAATACACTACGCCACCATAACTTAGAGTGGCAGGTCCCGTATTCAGAAACATCTCCTGCTCTAAGTTACGGCGGCGTAGTGTATCTGATACGGCGTAAGCCCGCCTAATTCAAACTAGGCTGGTAGGGGGCGTGTTGTATGTAAATGTTATGTGACCCCACGTAAATGACGCTTTTATCGAACGGCGTATGCGCGCGCATGCTCAGTATCACGTCGAATTTTCAAATTAAATTGCGCCCGCTCAAAGCCTAGTCGACGTGAACGTAACTTACGTCCAGCCCCATTCACGGACGACTTACGTAAACAACATAAAACGTGAAAAATTTGACGCTGTTCCGACGTCCATACCTAACATTGGTACGCCTCATCTACGCCTCATAGAGCAGGGGTAACTTTACGCCCAAAAAAGCCTTACGTAAATGACGTAAAGAAATGTGCCGGGCGCACGTATGTTTGAGAATCGGCGTATCTAGCTCATTACCATATTCGACGCGTAAATCGACGGAAGCGCCACCTAGCGGCCAGCGTAAATATGCAACTTAGATACAACGGCGTAAGACAAGTCTATGCGTAACTGATTCTAAGAATCAGTCGCATAGATACGACGCCTCAGAGTTACGATGGCGTATCTGGAAATGGGGCGCGCTGTCTTCTGGGAACTGTGTGTATCCCAGAGAACAGCCACTCATTCATAAAGTGCAACGCGAATAGCGCATGCGCAGTAGGAAATGGGCAGTAAAGCCGCAAGTGAGGATAGTGGCACCGGGAACCTGCCGCGATCGAGGGATCGGCCTTCGGGGGGACGACATCGCGGGCGCCTAGGACAGGTAAGTGTCCTTATTAAGATTCAGCAGCTACAGTGCTTTAAGTTTTTGCTCATCACTAGCGCCCCCTTATATTCATACTCACTGGAGAAGTGTATTAACTGAGGACTAAACACTCATAGCCAGATTCAGGTAGCTTTACGCTGGCGTATCAGTAGATACGCCGACGTAACTCTGAATCTACGCCGTCCTAAATTTAAGCGTATTCTGGAAACCAGATACGCTTAAATTAGGCTAAGATACGAGCGGCGTAAGTCTCCTACGCCATCGTATCTTAGGGTGCAATATTTAGGCTGGCCGCTAGGTGGCGCTTCCGTTGAGTTCGGCGTAGAATATGCAAATGACTAGATACGCCGATTCAGAAACGTACGTGCGCCCGGCGCATTTTTTCGGCGTAAAGTTAGTCGAACAAATAGTTGGCCTAGTCAATGTTAAGTATGGCCGCCGTTCCCGCGTCGAAATTTGAAATTTTTACGTTGTTTGCGTAAGTCTTTCGTGAATGGGGCTGGACGTAATTTACGTTCACGTCGAAACCAATACCTCCTTGCGGCATACTTTGGAGCAATGCACACTGGGATATGTACACGGACGGTGCATGCGCCGTTCGTAAAAAACGTCAATCACGTCGGGTCACCAATCATTTACATAAGACACGCCCCCTCATACTCATTTAAATTAGGCGCGCCTACGCCGGCCCCATTTACGCTACGCCACCGTAACTTAGGAGGCAAGTGTTTTGTGAATACAGTACTTGCCTCTCTGGCTTACGGCGGCGTAGCATAAATACGATATGCTACGCCGCCTCAAAGATGCGCCCGGCTACCTGAATCTAGCTATCAGATCCTTGTACAAGCCCAGTCATGACTGGTACTCTTTAAATCTGGTAAATAGTTGATCCCTATCCCTGGCTGTCAGTTGGCCTTGGTAGAGCTTTGACAGAGAAGCAGGTGCTGAACTCAGATCCCTTCCATCTGACATCACAAAGCAATTCATTCCGAACATCTGGAGATGCTGAGCGCCGATAGCGTGCTCATCTCTCCGCATTCCGAGGCATTAATAGCACAATGAGAGAGGCTTAGTGTGTACACATCATACACTGCATTCTCTCTGCAGAGGCCGCCGATGACAAACGTATGCATGCCCCTAATATTTGTGATAACGCATTCCTCCAGCCGGAGTACAAGGATACACTTTGTATTTTGTTGTCTCCTGGAAGCTGCCGACTGATGCTGACCTGTGCCGCATTCCAAACAGCCAAAGGAACTGCGCTGCGAGCGAGTAGTAGAGAAAATAGCGCATTTAAAGGAGAACCTCAGCATAGCAGATATGCAGAAGCTTCTAAAATAACTATATACAACCTGTAATAGGGGACACATGTACAACGGGGAGGGCCAAACACATGATCCAAATTCAGAGGGTGCTGCTGAACCGGCCAAATTTCAGTTAGTGCACAGCCAGCTTTACTCAATCCAAAATTTTATACATCAAAGCTTAAAGTGGGGGTTCACCCAAAAAAAAAAAAAAATTTAAAATTAGATCTAGCATACTAATGATACTAAGGACATTTATTTTCGGGAGGTCATTTTTTTTCTCCGTACATACCTTTATATCCTGATTTTGTCCAGGGCTTCCGGGTTCCGATGACTGCGGGACTGGGCGTTCCTATCCTTCGGTTCGATGATTGACGGCTTGTGAAACAGGTCCCCTGTCGCACAACGTGTGTCAACAGATTTCCGGAAATAGCCGAGCTGCGAGTCGGCACTATACGGCGCCTGCGCAGTCAGCTCTACACGGCGGGCGCAGGCGCCGTATAGTGCCGACTCGCAGCTCGGCTATCTACGGGAATCTGGTGACTCGCGTTGTGCGACAGGGGACCTGTTTCACAAGCCGTCAATCATCGAACCGAAGGATAGGAACGCCCAGTCCCGCAGTCATCGGAAACCCTGAGGCTGGGATAGGAACGCCCAGTCCCGGAGTCATCAGAACGTGGAAGCCCTGGACAAAATCAAGATATAAAGGTATGTACAGAGAAAAAAAAATGACCTGCCAAAAGTAAATTTACTGGCTCTAATGTTAAAAATTTGTTTTTAGGGTGAACCTGTGGCCTGTGGCCTGTGTATCCTGCCTTTCACCTGTTCCAAAACTGCAGAATTCATACAACTCTTCAGCATTACACAATTCCAGGAGTTCGACACAAATTTCGTTATTAGTAGACATGTGCATGGCGGAAACATTTTTTTTGCTTTGTTTTGATTCGTTAACCTAGTTATTTCATTTAGTTAAATTCGGTTGATTCGTCCAATTCCTATTCGGGATCCAGAATTCGTATTCAGAATTTGTTTTATGTCTTTTTCGAATTTTCTTTGAATCTACAGATTTTTTCAATTTGAAACGTTTGAATCGATAAATTTTGAATCGATCAAATCAAATTTTTTATTTATTTTTATAGATTTGAATGTGGCAAAGTGAACAAACCAAAGAAAAATCTTCATCAAATAATTAGATTGACTCTTTAAAATCACATTTGGCTTAACAAAAACAGCATTATTTTGAAATGGTACTCTAATAACACACATAGGGCCAGATTCACAGACAAATACGTTGCGCAGCGACGGCGCAACGTATCCCATTTACGTTACACCCCCACAGGTTTACAGCGTAAGTGCCTGATTCACAAAGCACTTACCTGTAAACTTGCGGCGGTGTAACGTAAATCCGCTCGGCGCAAGCCCGCCTAATTCAAATGGGGCGGGGACCATTTAAATTAGGCGCGTTCCCGCGCCGAAAGTACTGCGCATGCGCCATCCTTAAAATTTCCCGACGTGCATTGCGCTAAATGACGTCGCAAGGACGTCATTGGTTTCGACATTAACGTAAATGGCGTCCAGCGCCATTCACGGACGACTTACGCAAACGACGTGAAATTTAAAAATTTGACGCGGGAACAACGGCCATACTTAACATGGGTTAGACCACCTAGAGGGAATGCTTAGTTTTACGCGACGCATCTCTACGGAAACTACGTAAATTTTGATCGACAGGCAAAGCGGACGTTCGTGAATCGCCGTAACTAGACATTTGCATATTCTACGCCGACCGCAATGGAATCGCCACCTAGCGGCCGGCCTAGAATTGCAGCCTAAGATCCGAAGGCATACGAAGCCGTAAGCCTGTCGGATCTTAGCCAAAAGCCGTTGTATCTTGTTTGTGAATTACAAATTAAGATACGACGCGGCAAATTTGAAAGTACGCCGGAAGTATCAGCAGATACTCCGGCGTACTTTTTCTGTGAATCTGGCCCACAGTGTCCATTAAATTTGTATATTGTATGATGATAGTTCACAAAAAAAATGCGTTTCAAGGGCATAACTCTCCCTTCATCAGGGTTTAGAGGCTGAAATTAAATACTGAGTATACCGGACAACAAATTGTAAGACAATAATAAAATACTGTTCATTCAGGTCACCATTTAAGCCACCATCGGCGGCTGGTGATGGAGGATTTTGGGGGGGTGGCGCTCCGCTGGACTTTTCGATGCCGCAGCTTCTGTCTTCACCCATTCTTCTTTAGGGGTTCTGAATGGCCGGGAAGCTGGAAGCCAATGCCGATTCGCTGGCATCGCAGGATCAGAGGACATCCGGGCGCAGTGCTCTGTGCCCCAAGGACAATATAAAACTGGCCAATTGGGGCCCTGGGATGTGGTCATGTGCCTGTGAGGGGGTGACGGACCTGGTAGAAACCTATTGGTCTGGCTTCCCGCTCAGTGCATGGCTACTCAGATGGTGTGAGCTGGGGGGGGGGCGGCACCGAGGGCTGGGGGGGGCGGCACTGATGTGCCCCTTGTGGACCGACTGCCACTGCAGGCCACCAAATGTGTTGGATTTTCCTGTGACCTATCAATCTAAGAAATAAAAATGCATCAGGCTTAGACTTTTCCAGGAGTGTCAGATGACTGTGTCCCCCTGCCACTCACCCAGGTTCCACTGTCTGAGCCCTACATCATGATAGGAGTCAGCAGCAATATAGGGGTCGGGGGATGGAACTAGAGAGCATTCATAACTCCTGAAAGTTATGAATGACAGAGATTGCAGTGTTGGAACAAAGGGAAGGCGGGAGACACAGGCCACCAGAGAGGTGACCATGCTGTGCGTTCTTTTGCAGGGAATAGTCTTTGCCAGGCATTTATTGCAACAACCAAGTAAATTTTTGTTGTGTCTTCTTTGGCGCTATTTATAAATCCTGTATAATAATAATAATTACAGAAAGTTAAGCTGTTCTGTTTCAAATGCATATTTATGAAACATTATACTTTCTAGATCCAGTCTGTAAAGACAGCATGGCTACTTAATGACTTGGCAGAATCCACAGGCAGCCTAACTCTACGATATTACACAGAAGTTGAATCCAATACAATTTTACTTTAGATAATTACAGCACAGAAGATGTTTTTTTCTAGGCTTTTAAAGTGTAAGAAGACAATGACTTTCCTAACCCTGTCTCTGCTTTGAAAGTGAAACTAACAACTGAGCAGGGGATGGAGGAGGCAGAGAGTGTCTAGCTAAAGAATGTGCTAACTAGCACTAAAACAAGAGCGGGAACAGCAGAACATATCAAATACAATGAAGAAGGCAAAAGATGAACTACTGTTGGAAATCTCCCTGATGAGACAAATAAAAGAAAAGAACGGTGCACTCTAAAAGGTTTTTAGCTCACAATTTGAGGGCTTTACTGAAAAAGAACAGCTGGAGATGCTTGTCAGGATTCTACAACATTGAGTCTCTCCGGCAACTCGTAAGATCAAAGTAGAGAACTTTAATGTTCACTGTATGAGAAATATTTTAGAGCACTAAGCCCCTTCATCAGCAAACAGTGGTGTGCTGATGAGATTCAATGTTCTAGAATCCAAACAGGACACAGGCAACATAGAAATTGTCTTTGCCAGCTGTTTAGTGAGGAACCCAAGGTTCCTCCAGTGGTTGCTTGGAATTCCTTTAGGTGTGGCTTATTGACCTCCTATTGGATGGTGCCTATATAGTTCCAGGGCCCATGCCATTCCGAAGAGCCAGCTACATGCATGAACAATCTTTTTAGCTTTCTGTAAGGGTGATATTCTGATCACCAATCTTAGGGGGCATTATTCCCACCAGAGGTTCTCCAAGACCTGAAAATTATTTGAAGGATTTCTCTAAGGCAATGATGTCCAAACTGTTGCCAAGGGACCAGATGAGACCCTTTTCTTGCTTTTATCCAGCCCTTGTGCACAATTTCATCCACTGATACCAACAATGGGGGATAATTCCCCCTCCACTGACCCGAATAAATGGGCACAATTCCTCCCAACGATACCAATAATAGGGCAAAATTCCTCCCAATGACTTTAATTCCTCAGATTGACACCAATGGTAAGGCACAATTCCTCCCAATAACACCAGTAATGGAGCAAAATTCCTCTCAGTTACATCAACGATAGGTCCTAATTCCTCCCAATTACACCAATGATAGGACACAATTCATCCAAAGATGGGGCATTATTTTTTTAAACTGACATCAGGAACTTTTCTACTCCCAATGGCCATAGTCTGGCCTCCAAACAGTCTGCACCCCTCTGCCTTGTTCCATGCCCTTGTACCCAGTCTCGTCCCCTTACTTGCATCCCTGTTGCCTTTGTCTCTTATGTTGTACATATTTTATATAGATAGCCATTAGGTGTATTAGTTATTCTTGTTCTTGTTTGCTGGAGTGGTTTATGCCTTCACTGGTTGCTGTGTATGTTTATTGGTGTGTGTGTTCACTGTAAATACAATAAATATCACTTTAATTATAAATACTTTGTTTGGTCTCAGTTCCCTTGTGTAGCCATACGTGTCTGGTGGTCTTAGCTGCTGACCCTGACACCAAGTGTACTGTGTAATCGGCTCGGCTCAGCTCGCAGTCACGCCCAGTCCCGCCTCCTAGCCTTTACATCCTTCCATTGGACCGGTGTTGTGTCCATCATAGGAGCCGGGCCAATGGGCGGGATGGAGCGGGACTGTGAGACGAGCCGAGAGGAGCCAAATACACAGGACATCAGGCTCTGTGTATCTCGGCGGTGCTAAAATTTAAAAACCCATCATGCTGCAATTTTGGGCAAGGCTGCAGATGGACACTGTGGAAGGCTGCAGATGAACACTGTGGAAGGCTGCAGATGGAAACTGGGGGAAGGCTGCAGATGGAGACACTGGGCAAGGCTGCAGATGGACACTGGGCAAGGCTGCAGAGGAGACACTGATAAGGCTGCATTGATGGGCATTTAAAATGTAATTTTTTTTCGTTAAACTTCCCTCCTAAACTTGGGGTGCGTCTTATATGCCGGCGCGTGTTATTCGCCGATAAATGCAGTATTTCTGCCTGTCTAGTTTCGGAGATCAGCAATTTGCATATTATCGCCTCTGGGAAAGGAGACAAAATGAAAAGGTTATGTTAACAGATGAAACATTTTTGCCAGTGCAGAATATAGAGGATTTCTTGTTTGGACCAGGGATAGGCTTTAACCATTTTATATAATTTGACTCATTCCACTGATTTTATGTTGGCTCTTGGTTTCAGATGTTAAAATAAATACTTTGATTTCCACCTCTGCTTTCTGTAGGCTTGACCAGCAGCTAGGCATGTGAGCTTCTCTACACCCAGCACAAAGAATGTCCTCTAAGTCAAACTATTCAGATCAGCTCTTTACTAAAAATAAATACCACTTTGTACAGGAAGTTTGTGTTGTAACAGTGAAAACATCTTCAGCTCTTTTTTCTTGTTTTAAGTATATTTACCTTCCCTGGATGATCTCATCAAGAATATTACAGCCCCGGCTACAGGGCAGACTTCATACCAGAGATGGGCTGCATACTGAGAAAGCAAGTAGCTGAAGCAAGTTATAGGGAGAAGGAGAAGTAATGACGGAATTGGGTTCAGGACTAGGCAGGCAAAGCACCAGATACCAGGAGAACAATGCCAGCCTTTCTCAACCTTTTTACTGTCAATGAACCCTTGAAATCATTTTCAGGTTTCAGGGAACCCCCGCTAAAATTATTATATTTACAGCTCATGGTATAGTAGCCACACCATAATGGCGGTCAGTGGGAAAAATCAGCCCCTTAGCCTGCTGGACAGAGAAAAGAATGTCCTTTGACACTGATGGTCTGTGGGAATAACATCCCCTACATCAGTGGTCAGTGGGAAGAATGCCCCTTACATTGGTGATGAGTGGGAAAAATGTTCCTTACATTGATGGTCAGTGAGAAGAAGGCTCCTTACAATGGTGGTTAGTGGGAAGATTGTCTTTTACATTGGTGGTCAGTGGGAAAAATTCCCCTTACATTGGTGGTCAGTGGAAAGAATGCGCCTTACAATGGTGGTCAGTGAGAAGAATGTTCCTTACATTGACGGTCAGTGAGAAGAATGTTCCTTACATTGGTGGTCAGTGGGAAGAATGCTCCTTACATTGGTGGTCAGTGAGAAGAATGCTCCTTACATTGGAAGTCAGTGAGAAGAATGTTCCTTACATTGGTGGTCAGTGAGAAGAATGTTCCTTACATTGATGGTCAGTAAGAAGAATGCTCCTTACATTGGTGATCAGTGAGAAGAATGTTCCTTACATTGGTGATCAGTGGGAAGAATGCTCCTTACATTGGTGATCAGTGAGAAGAATGTCCCTTACAGTGGTGTCAGTGGAAATGTTGCTCCTTACTTTGGTGGTTAGTGGAAATAATGCTCCTTACATTGGTGATCAATGAGAAGAATGTTCCTTACATTAATGGGCAGTAGTCAACTTGAAAAAAGAAGCCATGTTGGGATTATTTATATTCTAACCCCTAAAGACATTTCCTAATGGGTCAATGAAAGCTTCAATACTGAATACAATCACTTCCATGCCAATACCTGTGTCCGGGTACCACCAGCAAAATCAACTGTCGGGCATCACCAATTTTTTATTTTTTATCCAGAAAAAAGTTTATTGAAGAACAAGTAAAAAACATACATCAAAGCTACATAGACAGTCAGATACAAATCCAAACGAAATGAACCATACTACTGCACATCCCACACATATATCACAAACCATTCCCGGCTCTGCCCAGCACCCACCCCCTACCGTGATGAGCTGCCAGATCCCCCGTATGAAACCCAGATGCAAAACATACATCCTGCTCAAGTACCTAGGCCCAACAATCTGCCTGTGACCATATCCACCGGGGCCAAGCCCGGTACATCCAGCCACGGTCCCCATAGCCTCTCAAACTTCAGGGCACAACCCCTATGTTGGTATATTATTTTCTCCTTCCGGAGCATATCCCCATTGTATTGATCCATTCTTTAAGGGTAGGAGGGTCCTCCAATATCCAATGAGTCATTATAAGCTTGCGAGCCAAAAACAGAGATCTAATTACTGGCGCCCTTGTACCTTCCTCCCACTCTAACTCGTCCAGTATATAGAGTAAACATTGTTTCGGATCTGTAGGCAATAAAATCTGGAACACCCTATTTATGGTGCCCACCACCCCCTTCCAATATGAGTGAAGTTTCGGGCATCTCCACAGTAGGTGGATCAAGTCACCGTGGTCCATCACCAATTATTTTTCAATGTTGCAAAACTGTAGAAAGAATTTTCCTGGTGTCATGGTTTTTGTTTGATTTGGCACTTTTTAATACTTCACCTATTTTTTCCACACCGCACTTTGACATTTCAACTTTCCAGGTCAAACTAGAGTAACATCAGAGCTGTGGTCTCTCGGCATTGGTGTCACCCTCTTGGTAATGCATTGTGACAGTGCTATGCCAATTACAAGACTCACTGAACAGACTTACTGACTGTTTACACAGTTCATATACGTATATTAAAGTTGTAGTTTATCAGTTTGGCCCTGAGCTCTGGTTGGATTTTTGGGAAGTCTCCTCTATGTACATTTTGCACACTGACAGACCTCACGCAGAGAACAGGAAGAATGAATATTACCCCCTCAGCACATCTTGCTGCCATATAACCTTGTTAGCCTCAGATCCAGTTGGGGTGGATCTGGTTACAGGTCATTCATGATGGAGCACAGGGAGCCTTGTAAATTTTTTTCAGCAGCTGCTATTAGAAAGCTATGTGGCCTTTAGGTCACATCCACAGCTTAAAGATCACACAGGAAAGTCATACACGTGGAATAACTTATGTCAAATAGAATGACCTTGCAGTCTTTTCTTCATCGTGGCTTCTAAAATTTTACAATTACAAATAATGTCACCTATAGAAGATCTAAACCCAACCACTAAAATCTCATATGAGCCTTGAACACGACCTCCAGCCTTGCACAGTTGTACAGGCTCCTCTCATGTACTGAAATTACTTACTTACTTAATTAATTAATTACTTATTTATTGAATTTCAGTTCTTTCAATCATGGAGGGTCAGCATTCACATGTAGACATTCCCTAGGGTGGTCTACATGGAAATACAACCTGCCTAAGAATGCCTACTTCTACATACTGACACCCACCCATCAAGGCCTTTTAATATATGCATAACTCGTCCCATGAGACGACCCACTACTTGCATCGGGGATAAGGTCTCTTGAGACGAGTACTGAGGCAGGGTGCTGTGATGTTTTCAGGATGGTATATCCAGCACCCTGCTGGCCCCTCCCAGCAGCCATGAGCTGCCTACATTGCATAGAGAAGCAGTCAAAAATAAAGTATGTTTGGAAAAGAGAAAGGTTTTATTGTACCATTACATTAAGAGATTGGTGAGGGAGGAACAGAGAATTATAAAAGTTGTTTTTAATCTATGTAAATCTACAGCTTTCATTAAAATAATCCTTGGTGACCCCATGATGAAAGTCCTTGTTCAGGCACTTCCTTTTATGGAGGGACAACTGTCCTACAATTGTCCACCCGTGTAGTCACCAGCCACAAGCACCCCTAATGGAGAATACAAGCGGCTGTGCTAATACACTACAGCTACAAGTCTCTACCGGCACTTTCCAGCCTGTAGTCAATGAGACATTAGAAAAGAAAAGTACTTTATGGGGCTTTGCTTGCTTCATGGTTTGATGCAAAATTCCAACTTTGTTCTGAAAGGAGTGAAGGGTTGAAGGATATCTCTAGCCAAAACCTTTTTTTTACTTCCCGTAGTACAGTAAAGCTGCACATGAAACAAAGTGTGATATTTTGGGGTCCAGATAATGTCTTTGTAAAGCAAACAGTTTTTATTTCTTCAAATCGGAAAAACAATTCAGCGTATCTTTGGCATTAAGCAAAAAAACAGTCCATAAACCCTGGTATAAAACAACGTTTCAGCTCCCCGCCAACATGAACTTGTCCCACAACAAGGTTTATTGTCCCCACCTGCCCCAGTTCACAAATAGCCTAGCAGCATCCCAGCAGCCGGACAACCCACAGCTCTCTCACAACTGTGTCTTGTTCCCCTCAACACCTCATCAACACCTGCCGGCTAATTTTATTGCTTCTTGCTCTAAACCAGGGATCTCAAACTGGCGGCCCTCCAAAACTACAAGTCCCATCATGTCTCTGCCTGTGGGAGTCATGCTTGTAACTGTCAGCCTTGCAATGCCTCATGGGACTTGTAGTTTCGCAAGAGCTGGAGGGCCGCCAGTTTGAGACCCCTGCTTGCAGGAGTTAACCATCTCAGTCCCAAAGTACCCATAGTCAGGGTTGGAGGTTCTTTCCCATCCAAAATCTCACTGAGCCTCTAAATTCTGGAATCCATATCAGGACTTAATAATCCTTGAAAAACTGCAAATCAGTTTTCCCGCTTAAACCGAATCCACATACCTACCATCCAGGACCCATCCCTCATCCCTGGCGTGCTGTACAACGTGTATCAATAAACTTTATTGCACACCAAATAGCCCCCCCCCTTTGGTTCTCCCATCCAACACACTACCACCCTTCCTCTGGGGCTTAATTGTAGAATATTGATAGAGAAAGAAAATCTTTAGAACTTCTTCTTTCAGGGTTTTATTGCTACCAGGGTGAATGTAATCATAGTACCACACCACTGATTTAGTCAAAAGTGATTCAATAACAGCCAACATGTTTTGGGAGATAGAAGCAGTCCTCCTTTGTCAGGGCTTCAAGATTTGTACCAGTACCCTACACTTGTTGAGAAAAAAAATTGTTGACAGTTTTGAATTGGAAGGAAAAGTATCTGCTAGCTCATATGTGTTGCATGCAACCCTCGCCTACTTTATACAAAATAAAAAACGTTGGCTTTTGATATACTTTAAAAGTGTTTTCATATTTCTGTACCTTTTATACTGCTGCTTCATTCTCTGAATCACAGCTGTTTCCCTGTGGAGCTACCGGGAAGGACACAGAAATAGATATGTAATGTACAAAGCCCCCTTTTTGGCGTTGTGACACATTTAGAGTGTATGCATCAAAGGCAAAATAAGTCAAGGTGAATCTCTTTTCACACCTCAGTCATTATTCCAGGCTTTGACTCCACCGGCTTAACAAGAGCCCTGCAGCCTTTTACATGTGGCTTCCGCCTGTGAGGGACAATGCTGAGTCAAGACCCTTCTATCCTTGTAGTTCTAAAGTATGTTCAGATCCTTTAAGCCATGACCCCAGTGACATTCTCACAGCTTGCCTTCTTTTACCCAAGGAGTTGATGAGAATGCTTTGCCAACTGGGAATGCATTGAACTTCCACCATCTCAAGTTCAGACACACAGAAACCCCCAACCAACCCCCCCCCCCTTATCTTACACACACATTTTGTGGACTTACATAACCATCTCAGAATACTTTCAGGAATATATTTATAAAGCACTGATCAGTTCAACAATCATTGGCTTTTTGCTGCCAAAACATTTGTTTCATTTTTATAACACACCTCAATTTATAACACCTCAATTGAGTGATCTACCCGATTGAGCACCATTTGCCAAAATAATTATATTTATATATATATATATATATATATATATATATATATATATATATATATATATATATATAAAACTAAAATATATATATATATATATATATATATATATGACTTAACGTTTTGAAAACACCATCTTTCCAAGGTAAATAATGTATAGCTAGGTTTGACCAAGATTTTTCAAGGGCCACCCAATCCTGTTTTTGTCATGGCAATGCCAGTCAAGAATTCTGGTCAAATGTGTCGCATTCTTAAAATCGGGAAGCTCCATTCGGGAACCGGGAAGCCCCATTCCGCCCTTTATCTTGGGAAGTTGCAAAAAACTCATTTGTATACAGGGTCGTTTGTTGGCCCACAAAAAGTTCCTTTGCATTGCAGCTAATTTTTGGAAAAAAGTATCTAGTAGGTTTATGGGTAATGTATGAAACAAATATACTAGTCTTAGCAGAACTGTCATTTTCAAAACAGCGGCCCTGCCAAACCACAAAAACTGTTTGGTGTTGCAATTTTTTAGGTCCTTTCCGATCTTTTTTAATAGGAAAACACTATCTTTCAAGCAAAATTCTACAGGTGAAAGGCCAACTTTACATGTACAGGTACTGTATTTATTACTTCTTACCTCCTGACATTTATGACTAAGCCTCTACTGGGATGAAACGTGTTGAAGAAGTAAGGGAAGGCCTAGTGGTGAGCAATGTGGCCATAGTCTGGCTTTGTGAGTTTGCATTACTTGCAATAAGGCTTGTTTTAATATCAAGGAAAAAAACATTGAACCAGCAGCTTCTTTGCTTGTTCTAGATACCATGGTGAGCAGTGCTTTAACTGGGCCGGAACGCGGCGGTACTCAGTACCGCCACTTTCAAAAATGGCCCTGGAGAGTACCAGCACCTCTCCGTGCACCCAGTACGTGGGTTTCCCGTACCGGAACGCACTGGCGTATCGCACCGGGCGCAACATTGGGGGGGGGGCACAAAATACCGGCGTCCGTGTTACTTTTTTTAAATCAGTAAAATGTTAATACTGTGTCACTGTTCCGAGCACGGCCACCATTTTGCGGCAGCTGGCACCCTGTGATTGGGCGTATGTGGTCATGTGCTGGTGGGGCTGGCCAATCCATGAACGTGGGCGGGCGCATGCCCAAAGGCTGCCCCTGGAGGAGTCCCGCCCGCGTTTCTGTATCCGCTGCCATCTTCTCCTCCACCCTGACAGCGCCGGTCCGGATGTGTGCAGTGGACTTCATCTGGGAGGGACAGCCGGCCAACTCAGTCTTGACACGACAGGTGAGCCTGACGATACATATGGGAGTAGGACTCGGCAGTCGGCACCAGCACCTAGTTGGGGAGACTCAGACTCACACCACCGCCATGCCACGTGTTAATGCATTGCCCGACCAGGCCAGCCACTCACTCTCCAGCAAGTACACACGCAGCATGCCTGCCCTGAGGGCCTAAGCACAGTACTCACTTACAGTAACAACATGCCTGTCTGCCTGATGCCATTGCCAAAAGCCCCCTCCTGCTGCGGCCTGCAATAATTTGATCAATAACAGAGCTTCATGATCTATACCCTCAGGGCTTTCAGCATGTAAGGGGTTAAATGATTAATCCAGTGTAATGCATCCTTCAGGGCTTTCAGCATGTAAGGGGTTAAATGATTAATCCAGTGTAATGCATCCTTCAGGGCTTTCAGCATGTAAGGGGTTAAATGATTGCAAGATTAATCATTTAATCCCTTACAGTAAGGGGTTAAATGATTAATCCTGCAATAATTTAACCCCTTACATGCTGAAAGCCCTGAAGGATGCATTACACTGGATTAATCATGTAACCCCCTACATGCTGAAAGCCCTGAGAGGGATACATTACATAGGATTAAGGATGAGCTCCAGAGTGTTCGCACAGTGCACGTGCAGAGCCCATTTTGTTCAATACCCTTTTGCACATTTTATTTATGTTCAGTAGCTCTTTCTACAGTAGCTCTTTTTCAGGGTACTTTCTAAGGGTATTTTCATGTTCAGTATTGGGGGGGGGGGGAGCACCGGCGCTTAATAGAGTACCAGCACCTCTTTTGTCCCACTTAAAGCACTGATGGTGAGGATCCTAGTAGGTGTGTACCCGCAGCCAGTGGGTGATCTGTGAGACCATCTTGGATAGTTATATTTCTAAACTTTCTTTCAATGCTGAAAAGATGTAATCTAACATCTTGTGTAGCTCTCATCCCATAAACTAAGTACAATGGGCCAGATTCTCGTACATCGGCGTATCTATAGGCGGGCATAACGTATCCGATTTACATTATGCCTCCGCAACTTAGGCCCCATACACACGATAGAATTTATCCGCGAATACGGTCCAGCGGACCGTTTCCGCGGATAAATCCTCTCGTGGATTTCGGCGGATTCTCATGCGATGGTGTGTACACACCATCGCATTGAAATCCACGCTGAAATCCTCTTGCGATGACGTGTCGCGCCGTCGCCGCGATTATGACGCGGCGACGTGCGCGACGCTGTCATATAAGGAATTCCACGCATGCGTCAAATCATTACGACGCATGCGGGGGATCCCTTCGGACGGATGGATTCGGTGAGTCTGTACAGACCAGCGGATCCATCCGTTGGGATGGACTCCAGCAGATGGATATGTTCTGCATGTCAGCAAATATCCGATCTGCTGGAATCCGTTCCAGGGGAGATATATCCGCGGAAAAAGATCCGCTGGCGTGTACACACCATAGGATCTATCCGCTGAAACCCATTTGCTGGGATTTATCTGCGGATGGATTCTATGGTGTGTATGGGGCCTTAGACGGGCAAGTGCAGTATTCTCAAAGCACTTGCTCCGTAAGTTGCGGTGGCGTAGCGTAAATCGGCCGGCATAAGCCCGCCTAATTCAAATGTGGAACAGGGGGGCGTGTTTTATGTAAAATAACCATGACCCGACTTGATTGACGTGAGTAGTGGTTAATGATTATTACAATAAATGGTCTAGGGTTATGAGTGTTGTACCCAAAGGTTCAGTGTTTGGGACCCTCACTTTTTAATAAAAAATAATAATATTAATAAATAATATAGGGTCTTTGATTAAAAGTACCATTTCAGTCTTTGCACTGACACCAAGCTATGCAGTGGAATAATGTCCTTACATGATGTCTCCAACTTACAAGCCGCCCTCAATGTACTGTTTAATTGGGCAACTATGTGGCAGATGAGGTTTAATGTTGATAAATGTAATACTATGCACTTGGGGGCTAAGAATATGCATGCCTCCTACATACTAGTGAAAGTACAACGGGGGGAATCAATGGTGGAGAAGGATCTGGGTGTTCTGGTAGATCATAAGCTCAATAACGGCATGCAATGCCAAACTGCAGTTTCCAAAGTGAGCAAAACCCTTTCTTATATTAGGAGAGGTATGGACTCCAGAGAGAGAGACATACTTTTGCCCCTGTACAAATCATTAGAAAGACCTCATCTGGAATATGCAGTTCAGTTTTGGAGAAAGTGAAGAGAAGAGCAACCAAACTGACAAAAGGCATAAAGGAGCTCAGCTATGAGAAAAGATTAGAGGAAATGTATTTATTCTCTGTTGAGAAGAGATTAAGGGGGGATATGATCACCATGTATAAATACATAAGTGGTCCATATAGTGAACTTGGTGTTGAGTTATTCACTTTAAGATCATCACAGAGCACAAGGGGGCACTCGTTTTGTCTGTCGGAAAAGAGATTTCATCTTCAAATACAGAAAGGCTTCTTCACAGTAAGAGCTGTGAAAATGTGGAATAGACTCCCTCAAGAGCTGGTTCTGGCCAGCTTAGCAAAAGAAAGGCCTGGATTCTTTCCTATATGCTTATAATATAATCATATACTAATATTTATAGTTAAAGTTGATCCAGGGAATATGCAATTGCCTCTTTGGGGATCAGGAAGACATTTTTTCCCCTGATGGAGCAAATTGGAATTTTTTGCCTTCCTCTGGATTAATTGTAGGCATAGGATTGTATATACAGTGCCATGAAAAAGTATTCATACCCCTTGAATATTTTCCATATTTTTTCATGTTACAACCAAAAAAGTAAATGTATTTTATCGAGACTATTTTCCTTCCACTTCTTATCTATGTGCCACCTTGTGTTGGTCTATCACATAAAATCCCAATAAAATACATTTACGTTTTTGGTTGTAACATTACAAAATGTGGAAAATTTCAAGGGGTATGACTACTTTTTCAAGGCACAATAAACTGACAGGCCAGACAAGGAGAGCATTCATCAGAGAAGCAGCCAAGAGGCCCATGGTAACTCTGGAGAAGCTGCAGAGATCCACAGCTCAGGTGGGAGAATCTGTCCACAGGACAACTATTAGTCGTGCTCTCCACAAATCTGCCCTTTATGGAAGAGTGGCAAGAAGAAAGACATTGTTGGAAGAAAGCCATAAGAAGTCCCATTTGTATTTTGCGAGAACCAATGTGGGGGACACAGCAAACATGTGGAAGAAGGTGCTCTGGTCAGATGAGACCACAATTTTACTTTTTGGCCTAAAAAACACTATGTGTGGTGAAAAACTAACACTGCACATCACCCTGAACACACCATTCCCACTGTGAAACATGGTCGTGGCAGCATCATGTTGTGGGGATGCTTTTCTTGAGCAGGGACAGTGACAGAGTTGATGGGAAGATGGATGGAGCCAAACACAGGGCAATCTTAGAACAAAACCTGTTAGAATCTGCAAAAGACTTGAGACCGGGGGGAAGTTCACCTTCCAGCAGGACAATGGCCCTAAAAATACATCCAGAGCTACAATGGAATGGTTTAGATCAAAGCATATTCATGTGTTAGAATGGCCCAGTCAAAGTCCAGACCCAAATCCAATTGAAAATCTGTGGCAAGTACGGTTATGTGGTCACATGCGCTACTAAAGTGTAGAATGCAGCAGATAACTCTACGTTTACTGATATAGATACCACAGGAGCCAGTCATGTTAGTTTAGCCCTTTTAGCCATTGGTTCCTCCTGTTCTGCGGTTACTACAGGCGGGACTAGCACTTATACCCCTGGCTACATGCCAGCATTGACCCCGTTATTTGTGTTTTATACTGTCTGTATTTTACTACACTCTGTGAACTACCTCATATAAATAAAAAAAATTGTTATTTGAAAAAAAAGAAAATCTGTGGCAAGACTTGAAAATTGCTGTTCACAGACGCTCTCCATCCAATCTGACAGAGCTTGAGCTATTTTTCAAAAAAGAATGGGCAAAAAAATCACTCTCTATATGTGAGATATTCAGATAATATTCAGATAATATTTTTTTAGTAACACAGATCTATTATTCATACATTTGAAAGAGATTTATATGCTATGTATGTGATTTAGTTTTGATTGTTTTATTTATTTTTAATCATTTTACAAAGATAGTTGAAGGGGTAGCTTCAGGCATGCCTAGTGGATCTTTTAGAACATTGAAACGATAGGGATTCAAAGCTGACCAATCTTGCTAATCGGCAAAAGAGGAACCTTTATAAATGTTTATTGCCTTCCAGGCTGGCCTGTTTGGCCTGTGTGTAATAGTATAGTATAGTATCTACATATCAGTTATTCGATGGAACGTTACCAAAGAAAATTGGCATGCACTTACCTCCAAACTGCTATTGCCCAGCTCCATTTCTTGATAATTTTAATTACAAGTGTCACATAAATCCCATCCAGACTTTCCCAGCGGTTATTGGAAAAAACGTTGTTTGGTTGTTTTTCCTCTTGAATTTGTTCCCTTTGTCCTTCTGTTTTTTCTTTTTTCCTTTTCTTCTCCACGGTGGGGTAAGTTGTTCAAACTGAGCAGGACAGGAACATTTAAACTGCATGGAAAATGAACAGTAAAAGGAATAAAAAATCAAATAAATATTTTGTGTATACTGATAAAAAATTGATAAAATATTAATAAAAAATTGTAAAACCTCTGCCTATAAGACATATGTTGATTGAGGCATAGGGGGGAAAGTATACATTATACATTAACTAAACTCAGGTCAGTTCCATGCTAACAGGGTGCCCCCTCTCTGTACCCTTTTAATGTTCCGTTTACAGTCAGATTTTTCACCCAGCAGCAGGCTCTCACAGCAAAGAGAGTGTGTGAAAAAGAAAGCCCTAAAAATGAATAATGAGGTCTGGCTACAAGGTAGGATATGGTCCTAGGCTTTATCATATAGCACAGAAAGCTCTTTAAAACCTCTGGACTCCAAGACATAGACCTCAAAATCAGAACCTGAAAAAAAGAATATATATATATAAATAAATATATATATATATATATATATATATATATATGTATATATATATATATATATATATATATATATATATATATATTTTAAAGTTCGGGGAACCAGCTGGATTGCAGGACACAGGCTTTGAAATCAAAACTGACTGAGGTTTATTAAACACTCGGCTCCCAGCACACAGCGGGAGCCAATCGGCGGGCGCAGCGTGACTCGCGCATGCGCCGTAGGGAACCAGGCAGTGAAGCCGGAGCACTTCACTTTCTAGTTCCCTCACAGTGGATGGCGGGGGGGGGGGGCAGCAGAGTGACGAGCGATCACTCGTCCTCTGCTGCGGACGGCGCTGGACTCCAGGACAGGTAAGTGTCCTAATATTAAAAGTCAGCAGCTGCAGTACTTGTAGCTGCTGGCTTTTAATTTTTTTTTTTTGATCGGACATCCGCTTTAAGAGAGAATACATTCAGTTCCTCTAATCTTTCCTCAAAGCTGAGCTCCTCCATGCCTCTTATCAGTTTTGTTGCCTTTATCTGCACTTTCTCCAGTCCTCTGGGATCCTTTTTGAGAATTGGGGCCCAAAACTGAAGTGTATATTCCAGATGAGGTCTTACTAATGATTTGTACAGGGGCAAAATTATATCTCTGGAGGCCATACCTTTCTTAATCCAAGAATGGATTTTGCTTGCCTTGGAAGCCACAGTTTGGCATTGCATGCATACTGAAACCTCCATGTCCTTCTCCACTGTTTTACTCCCCCCAAGTATGTGTGATGCATGCATATTCTTAGCCCCCAAGTGCATAACTTTACGTTTATCAACATTAACCCTCATTTGCCACATAGTTGCCCAATGAAACAGTGCATCGAGGTCGAACTCGATTGCTAACAGGCCACATAATTGTTCCTATAAAGTCGTATCGCTAGCTGAACCAGTGTGGTGTCACTCCTTGCTACAAAGTAAAATTTTGTAGCATTCCTGATTGGTAACTCCATTATGGTTTCCTTGCCTAGGCGATTCTGTGGTTAGCATGGCATCACAATAATTCTACATTAGGATTTGTGGGATTAGCAAAATTAGTAGGAGAAGGACCCCTTTATATTGTAGGTCAGGGGAAGAGGGCCTCCGTGACACTGTTGGTCAGTGATAGGCATACTCTTACATTGGTGGTCACGGAGCAAAATGCTCTTTTCATTGGTTGTCAGTGGAAAAATACATGTTATGATGGTGATCAGTGGGACTAAGGTTACTTACATTGGTGGTCAGTGGGAAGAATGACCCCCCCCCCCCCCAAAGATAGCTCAAAAGATCATTGGTGTTAGGAGTAACTTATCTAAGAGTCAAAATTGCTCAAGGAACCCTGTTTTAGAAAGGCTAATCTAGCGAGTGAACTGTCACTTATCTGGGCATTCTTTTCCCGGAGAAAGACTGCCTGGAACTAACGCCAATGTTTTTTTCAAATTTACTACAACTGGTATGAAAGCATTTTAAAATGAATTGATGAATATTACAGCACTTACTCTTAACACAGCAGGGAAATATAGTAGGCAGCAGTAATAATTTAAAAATTGCCTAAAGTCAAATGCTAATTTCCTGTGGTGGTTGTATCTTAGAGGAAATCTATTGTCTTTTTAGTGTTGTTATTTATACATAGGAATGAATGCGGCTGCCATAAGACCCAACTTCAGCCAAAACATTTCTACTAGTTATGGATAGAGTGTAAAAGCATTAGCATTTCTTTAAAAAAAATGTATGTGTACTAACTGTACTTTATTTTGGATTGCAGCTACTCTCGTGTCTCACAGGGACATGTAGAAACAGGACCTGGGACTAGGAAGACCACCTTACAAGTGGGGGCTGTGAGTACAAGTGATGGTAGGAGGCTGTTTATGTACAGGGGGGAGCTAAGTGTGTACAGGTGTGTGTGTGTGTGTGAGTGGCAGCTGAGTGTGTACAGGTAGAGGTGTGTGTGTGGGGGCAGCTGAGTGTGTACAGGTGTGTGGGTGTGGGGGGGAGCTAAAGGCCAGATTCATGTAGAATCGCGGCGGCGTAACTTATCCTAGATAAGTTACATCGTCGCAATTTTTCATCGCAAGTGCCTGATTCACCAAGCACTTGCGATGAAAAATACGCCCGCGGCCTCCGGCGCAAGGCGGGCCAATTCAAATGGGCGTGTGCCATTTAAATTAGGCACGCTCCCGCGCCGGACCTACTGCGCATGCTCCGTTTCCTAACTCCCGCCGTGCTTTGCGCGCCATGACGCCATTTTTTTGAACGGCGACGCGCGTAGCGTACTTCCGTATTCCCGGACGGCTTACGCAAACGACGTTAAATTTTGAATTTTGACGCGGGAACGACGGCCATACTTTAGACAGCAATACACTTGCTGACTAAAGTTAGGGCACCAAAAAAAACGACTAACTTTGCGACGGGAAACTTGACTACGGACGACGTAGCGAACGCGAAAAACCGTCGTGGATCGGCCGTAACTCCTAATTTTCATACCCGACGCTGGTTTACGACGCGAACTCCCCCCAGTGGCGGCCGCGGTACTGTATCCTAAGATCCGACAGTGTAAAACTATTACACCTGTCGGATCTTAGGGATATCTCTGCGTAACTGATTCTATGAATTAGTCGCATAGATAGAAACAGGGATACGACGGCGTATCAGGAGAAACGCTGTTGTATCCCTTTTGTGAATCTGGCCCTAAGTGTATACAGGTGTGTGTGGGGGGGTGGGGAGCTGAGTGTGTACAGGTGTGTGTGTGTGTCTGGGGGGAGCTGAGTGTGTACAGCTGAGTGTCTACGGGTATGTTGGGGGGCAGAGTGAGTAGATGTGTGAGGGGGGCTGAGTGCGTAGACCTGTGAGGGGTACTTAGTGTGTAGACATATGAGGGGGACTAATAGGTAGATTCAGAAAGAGTTAGGCCGGCTTATCTACAAATAAGCCGACCTAACTCTGAATCTGCACTGACCTATGTTTAAGTGTATTCTCTAACAGATTGCATACACATTGAAAAGTCTTTAGGTTTGACCTCATATTATAAAAATTTGCAATTCAGAACATTTGTTGGATTATCTAAGGTGGGCAAAACACTGTACAATTTTCCATTACATTTTGGTAAATGTAATGGAAAATTGTACAGTGTTTTGCCCACCTTAGATAATCCAACAAATGTTCTGAATTGCAAATTTTTCTGTTAAATATACTATTACATCAGTTCCATAATCAAAAGAAAAGGTCCATATGCCGCACATCATGAAGCAGACCCACGTGCATGAAGTGAGATGAATGGCAGTCTCAGCCTGAAATCCACATGATTAAGCTCCAAAGGGTGGAGTGAAATGTGTTGGGGATCTGCTTCATGATGTGCGGCTTATGAAACTTCTTCTTGGACATTGCTGCAGCTTGGATATAGGACGAGCTCCCTGTCCCTGACTGCACTCACATCGGTCTAGTTGGACTTCACCTCTCTACCAGAGCGGCACCTATATTTTTGTCTTTTTGGGTCATCAGTTCCAAAGTCGTATCACACTTCCTTTTCTAGGGCTCTTCATAGATACAATACAGTGAGTCAGCGTTGTCATCCTAGGACACAAAGCTTGTTACTGGCAGGAGGTAATAATGAAGGAAAAAAAGTAAAAAAACGTAAAACAAAACAAATGCAACCACTACATCTAAGGACTTGTAAGATACAACATATTACATTTTTGCCTTTGGATTTGTATACATTTTATTAGTGTTGACTGTTAAATGCCAGGCACCAATATATGTGTTGCTACAAAGGCAGCTTACGGGGGAAAACCTGATAGATAGATAGATAGATAGATAGATAGATAGATAGATAGATAGATAGATAGATAGATAGATAGATAGATAGATAGATAGATAGATAAAGCCTTCTGTTCTGTGTAAGGAAACGCTCAACAATGGATGTGAATTCTGGGAGCCATTTGTGGGCTCCCATGGCCTAGCCTAGCCTTTGTCGGTGCTCCCTCCTCCTCCTGCAGCAACTGCTTACTAACACAAGAGAGCCACAGCTGCACACACATGAGCAGACCAGAGCGGATTAAAAAGAGGTAAGTGCATACATCTTTTATATACAGGTTAGGCAGGATATGTTCGGGGGGGGGGGGACATTTTTATTAACAGTTATAGTTAGGCCTTTCCCCCACTTTAACCACTTGCCCGCCATATAACTTAGATATATGGCAACAAAGTGGCATGGCTGCGCTGGATAATGTACCTAGTATGTGATCTGACACGTGCTGCCGACAGCCCGCTCCCACTGTGATTATACACCACGGGAACTGATCGGCAGGTACCTTGGACTCGATGTCTGTTGGCACCTGCCGATCCTTCGGTACTGAGGGAGAACGGCGGTCTGCCTATGTAAACAAGGCAGATTGCCATTTTGTCAGTAGGGAAAGCATGGATCCTCTGTTCCTGCAAAGCAGAGACATGGATCCATGTCTCCCCCTAGTAAAAGCACCTCCCCCACTAGAGTAAAACACTGGCTAGGAACACAGTTAACCCTTTGATTTCCCTTGATGTTAACCCATTCCCTGCCAGTGTCATTAGTACAGTGACAGTGCATAATTTTAGCAGTGATCACTATGTGTCACTGGTCCCCAAAAAGTGTCAAAGGGGTCAGTTAGTGTTTAAATGTCTGCCACAATATCGCAGTCCCACTATAAGTCACTGATCGCCACCATTACTAGTAAAAAATAAAAATAAATATCCCATAGTTTGTAGGCGCTATAACTTTTGTGCAAACCAATCAAAATACACTTATTGGGATTTTTTTCCTAAAAACATGTAGCAGAATATTTATTGGCCTAAATTGATACAAAAATGTGATTTTCTAAAAATTCTTATTGGATGTGTTTTATAGCAGAAAGTAAATAATATGTTTTTGTTTTTTTGCTGTATTTTGTTTATAGCGCAAGAAATAAAAACCGCAGCAGTGATAAAATGGCACCATTTGTGGGAAAAAAAGGACATACATTTTATTTGGGCACAGCGTCGCACGACCACGCAATTGTCAGTTAAGGTATCGCAGTGCCGTATCGCAAAAAAAATGGCCTGGTCAAGCAGGGGGTAGATCTTCTGGATGGCAAGTGGTTAGTAATTAGATAGTCGACCTTCCAAGCAGAATGATATATTCATTTTCAGGGACACTCTATTGTGTTTTGAGCTTTTTCTTATTAATTAGAACACAGAAGTATTTACTAAAACATTTGCTCTGTTTGCATTGCGTTACATCATTCATGAATATTGAATAACGGAATTTGGTTGGGTTATTTTTCTGACTGCTGGTAGAGGCATGCACAATTCATGACATGCTAATGATGGATCATTACGTTGAGGTGGCAATACGTCCTTGTCACTTGGGCCCTATTAGGGCTTATGCACCTTTCTCTACAGTCTATGTTAATTAGCATCACTTCCCTAGCTACATACACGTCGGATTGTGCTAGGGAAGAACTTTATTTTTGCTTGCAGTTGTATTTTTGGTAGAATGTATTTCAGTGTTATTTATTTTTCATATTATGCAACCAGCAAGCCTGTTCAGGGCATTAGAAAGGACTGGGAGGGTGAATATACAACTAATACGAGGATTTGGAGAGCCAGATTCACGTAGAATTCCGGCGGCGTAACGTATTGCATTTACGTTACACCGCCGCAAGTTTTATGGGCAAGTGCTTGATTCACAAAGCACTTGCCTGTAAACTTGTGGCGGCGTAGTGCCGCAAGCGTAAATCCGTCCGGCGCAAGCCCGCCTAATTCAAATGGGGCGTGTATCATTTAAATTAGGCGCGTTCCCGCACCAAACGTACTGCGCATGCTCCGTTTTGAAATTTCCCGCCCTGCTTTGTGCATTTTTTGAACGTCGACATGAGTTACGTCCTTTCCTATTTCCTATTCACGGACTACTTACGCAAAAAAAAAAAAAAAAAAATTAAATTCGACGCGGGAACGACGGCCATACTTTAACATGGCAAGTCTAAAGATAGGCCACGAAATACCAGCTTTAACTATACGCCGTGAAAAGCCGACTAGCGACGACGTAAGAGAATGCGACGGCCGCGCGTACCTTTGTGAATCGCCGTAAACAGCTAATTAGCATACCCGACGCGGAAAACGACACAAACTCCACCCAGCGGGCGCCAAAGTATTACACCTACGACCTGAAGGCGTACGAAGCCGTATGCCTGTCGGATCGAAGCCAGAAGCCGTCGTATCTTGGTTTGAGGATTCAAACTAAAGATACGACGTGGCAAATTTGAAAGTACGCCGGAGTATCAGCAGATACTCCGGCGTACTTCTTCTCTGAATCTGGCCCTAAAAGTTCACCATTTACAGCAGTCCCTATCTTAACTTTTAGTCGTACAAATACAGTACCTTGAAAAAAAGTATTCATACCCTTTGAAATATCCCACATTTTGTTATGTTACAACCAAAAACGTTAATGTATTTTTATTGGGAACTTATGTGATAGAACAACACAAATGGCACATAATCGTGAAGTGGAAAGAAAATTATAAATTAATAAAAACATTTTTTTACAAATAAATATATCTGAAAAGTGTGGCATACATTTGTATTCAGCCCCCCCCCGGAGTCAATACTTTGTTGAACCGCCTTTCTCTGCAATTACAGCTGCAAGTCTTTTTTGGGGATGTCTCTACCAGCTTTGCACATCTAGAGAGGGACATTTTCCCCCATTCTTCTTTGCAAAATATCTCAAGCTCTGTCAGATTGGATGGAGAGTGTCTGTGAACAGCAAAAATTTGAATTATTCACTGGTTCTTGGTGAATTTCAGGAATTCAACTCTAAGTAAAGCATGGTATTCCCACAATTTGATATTCCATCAGGCACCTGTGGTGTTGAGGTATGGGAAGACCAGAGAAAATGCTAATGATGGAAGTAATACCATTTTTCCAAACCCAGCGAAAACCCTCAAACTAAACCTTCTTATAGGCAGAGCATTATATCCAAATGCTCAAGCCAAGTACAAGCAGAAATTCAAGACCACCTTCACTTAATAATCATACCACTCTTCATCCACAACCATGCCCCACCCCCCACCCCCCATTTTCACTACTTTATTTCCTTTCCCCCTTTTTCTCTTTCTCTTCTCTACCTAAAGGCCTCGCTACTACAGCTTGTTGCCCCTCAACCCTCCCTTTTAGTTCCTGCAGAGCCTAATCATATCTCAGTCGATGTCCCTCAAACATACCCAAACATACCAGATAGTAATAACCCTCATTTATTTACTAAATTCTCTATGTGTCAGAGTTCATTTAAGATCTTCTTGAAGAAAGTAAGGTGGAAGGACTATATTCTGTGCATGTAGAATTAAGTAAAACTGTTCTTATATTGCATAGAGACAGATAACACCACTCCAAGTATCATTCTCCCCTTTGGCCACAGGTGAATCACGTGCCCACTCACGAGCACCCTCACTCCGTGCACCTGATACCAGGAAACAAAGAGGTGAAATGCATCAGACAGGGAGGGCTAAAGGCTTGATTTGACAATGTGTGCACGTGACCGGAGTAAAGTTGGTTTTAATTTAAATGATGTAATTGGTGTGATGCCCTTTGTTTCCTGCTCTTGTATATAATCTCTTTTTTTCCCCCACCTTTTTTGTTCATAATAAAGTTTTATTGAAGACTATGTAGAAACAAAACAAACATAACATAAGTGCAAAGACAACCTTCCGTACAAAAGATGGACATGCACAAGCTTAATGGGGTTGTAAAGGTAAAAATAATGTTCCCTAAATAGCTTCCTTTACCTTAGTGCAGTCCTCCTTCACTTACCTCATCCTTCCATTTTGCTTTTAAATGTCCTTATTTCTTCTGATAAATCCTCACTTCTGTCTGTAACTACACACAGTAATGCGACACTTTCTCCCTGGTGTGGAGAAAGCCTTTTGAAGGGGGAGGGGGCGAGCAGGAGTGCCAGGACGCCCACTAACACACAGCTCCTTTCTCTATCTGCAAAGTAGAGAGCGTCCTGACCCTCCTGCTCGTCCCCTCAAGAGGCTTTCTCCACACCAGGGAGAAAGTGTCGCATTACTGTGTTTAGTTACAGACAGAAGAACAGAAAGTGAGGATTTTTCAGAAGAAATAAGGACATTTAAAAGCAAAATGGAAGGATGAGGTAAGTGAAGGAGGACTGCACTAAGGTAAAGGAAGCTATTTAGGGAAAACATTTTTGACCTTTACAACCCCTTTAAGCCAGTGGTCAACCCAAACTAGACCACAAAGGGTATACAAAAGTGGTATGCAATACAAAAAAAATTACAAAACTTAAAAAAAGAAAAGAAGTCCAGACCCTAAATCGGGGCACCTACTTGATTTAAGCCGTCACAACCAACAAATGGTTAGAGATTACCTACATACAAAGTGCCCACAAAAGGAGATTCCAGGCAAGTGCTTCCACACTGTTGAGCCTGATTGATAGAGGAGAAGTGGGAAGAGAGAGAAAAAGAGCAAAGAATGACTAGAGAAGGAAGAAAGAAGGAAAGAAGCAGAATCCCTCTATGTAAGGGCCAAGGGTGTCTCCAGATGTGGGAACCAAGCAACAACAGCCGATTCCCAATGCCCTTAACCACTATGCCCCAAAGATCGACTGGGTGGATAAAATATAGCTGAAACTAGCAGTGATGACTACGACCAATGCAGTCCTAACCACGGGACCAGTCTCCACAAGGTGGTCACCTACAAGCACACCCAATAGGCCTCCAATAGTTCAACTCCCAACAAGGTTTTGTATCTAATTTCTATGGTTTATCTTTATGTATACCACAACACTTACATGAGTCAATATTATACTTACCGTATTTAAATATCGTTTCGTGTTGTATGCTCTGAATAGTATATAAAAAAAATACAAATATAATAATAAAAAATTATTTGCACACAGTAAAAAGCACTGTAAAGCACTGTACACACAATCAGTCCATCCGATGAGAACGGACTGAAGGACCGTTTCATCGGTTAACCGATGAAGCTGACTAATGGTCTGATGTGCCTACACACCATCAGTTAAAAAAACGATCGAGTCCAACGCGGTGACGTAAAACACAACGACGTGCTGAGAAAAATGAAGTTCAATGCTTCCAAGCATGCTTCGACTTGATTCTGAGCATGCGCGGGCTTATAACCGATGCTTTTGCATACTAACCGTCGGTTTTGACCGATCGGTTAGGCGTCCATCGGTTTAATTTTAAAGCAAGTTCTAAATTTTTCGACCGAAGGATAACTGACCGATGGGGCCTACACACCATCGGTTTGGACTGATGAAACGGACCTTCAGTCTGTTTCCATCGGTTTTGACTGACCGTGTGTACAAGGCCTAACTACTCTTTCTCTAATGTCTACATTCTGCCTGCATGTGAGTGTGTGAGCATTCAAAGCAAAGCAGTGTTACTTTTACCTTAGCTCTGAAAATATGCCAGAATAAAGATCATAATAATCATGAAGTTAGCACCATAAGTCAGTAAGGCCACTTTTGGGAATTATTTTTTAGTGCTTGACCAGCGTTCATCCAAATAACATAGAAAAGTTTGAAAATAACCTAAGCAATTTTTGACTTTTAGGTTTCTACGGCTGCCCAATGAAATAATGCCAAAAAAGTTTGTGGAAATATAGAAACAAACTTTATTTATTGTTATCCACCAACTGTAAGGCCTCGTACACACGATCGGTTAACCAGAGGACAATGGTCTGATGGACCGTTTTCATCAGTCAAAACCGATCGTGTGTGGGCCCCATAGGTTATTTAACCATCGGTTAAAAAAAAGCCAACTTGCTTTAAATTTAACTGATGGATTCCTAACCGATAGGTCAAAACCGATCGTTAGTAGGCACAACCATCGGTTAAAAATCCATGCATGCTCAGAATCCAGTCGACGCATGCTTGGAAGCAATTGTTTTTTTCAGCACATCGTTGTGTTTTACATTACCGTGTTCTGACACGATCGTTTTTTTAACCAATGGTGTGTGGGCGCGACGAACCATCAGTCAGCTTCATCGGTTAACCGATGACAACGGTCCTTCAGACCGTTCTCATAGGATAGACTGATCATGTGTACGAGGCTTTAGACAGCTGATGGGTTGCATTTGCTTTCCTAGTGAGTCATCCTTTCACAAGCTATGCATCTTAAAAATGTGTCCCATCAGCCACTTGGTCATCTTGGTGGCCACTTGTTAGAGAACGCCTTAGTATCTTAAGATGTTAATAATAATATTTATTTCTGGTAAGATATGCTTTAGATGAGAAGTATTTGCTTGCATGTCCTATTAAAGGCCACTTTAAAGAGAAAAGTTCTCAGAAGATGTTTTTGGACCTAAGAATAGGCTAGCAAAGTTACCCATTGTATGTCCTTTACTCACGGTCTACCTCAAGATGTCTCTTTCTGGTCATCTTTATAACGTGAAGTGATAAATTCATTATGTATGCCATTGACCCACTGAAACTTCTTTGTTGATAGTGAATACATGAACTTCAACAAAAGTAGACTGGATTAGCCACAGTGGATTAACAGATTTGCGTCTTTGAGTTTACCGAAAGATGTGACAATTGATGTGGATGAGCCTATTGAAGTTGTACAACACAGTTGAGTTTTCTATCATTTCAGAGTGTATTTTACTGTTGCTGGTGTGATTTCCCAGTTGTCGAAGGCTATTTTGAAAAAAACTGATTTTAGTAAACCGCTAAAGATTTAGTGAAGAACTAAACCTTGAGAATGGCTGGTAAAAAAAGTAATTACGTTACAACGACCAAGAAAAGCAAGGCGAAGAATGAGCTGCGCGAGACGCTGAAAACTTTTTTCTCTACCACTTGGATATTTCAAACAAGGACGAAAAGATCTAAGGGAATTCTCTCCTAGCTGCGGCATAGAAGGAGGCTCCAACATGCCGCTTTCTATCAACCCATTCATCTCGTGGGGAGAAACAGCGGTGTGTCCGCCTTACTTATAAAGTTCTCAAAAAGAAAATAATGTATTTAGTTTCCAAATCTGTTTTATTTTTTCATTTATTTTTCATTTTACTGGCTGTATGAACGGGGACATGATCGAGCTCTTTCTTCTTGAGCGACATTTTCTGGAAAAATGGGTCACACAGCAGGAACTCTAGATAATATGGAGCACAACACAGGAGTCGCTTAAGCTTCCAGCAGGTCTGCTGCCTCAGTGTTTCTGCCACTTGATTTTTCTTCCCCTAAAGAGTACAACCGCGTAAAAAAAAAAAAAAAAAAAAAGACGAAACAAACACCAGCCATTTCTCCTCAAGCTCTTTGATCTGTACCAGATTTTCATTTAAATATCATAGAGACCTTTTGAAAATATCTGTCTTCAGATGTTCCGAATAATGAGATTTGAAGGAGTATGATGCGTCCAAAAGCCCCATTCGTTTCTTTTAAACACACATTGACTTTCTGTTGTATTGTCGCCGTGTTCGAGAACCCGTCGAAAAAAAAAAAAGGAAGGGAGGGGGGGTGTATTTGAAGAATGGGAAAAAAAATATCAAACTATATAAGAGCCCAGCTGGAAAGCTTTTCTAATGCTGTTTTGCAAAATTTGATCTGAAGGGCCTACAAAGAAAATTTATTGTCTGATCCAAGAGGAACGCTCTTTAGCAAAATCTGTCCTGTCATTTATTAAGACGCCTTTGTTTCGAAAGGACGGCGTGCCAAGGAATAAAGCGAGCATGGTTGGAACAAAAAAGATGAATAAAAAATAAACTAAAAAGGAAAAACCACATATATTGAGGCACAATAAATGGCGATATGTTAGGCGTTAGAATTTTTTTTTCTCACCTGCTCCTGCTGCGTTTGTCTCCAGCTCCAATTTTCGCAGTCCGCCATGTTTGGGCGCAGCCATTGTCAGCTGTCCAGGGCAGCTTCACTACACTATTCAAATCTATTTAGTTTTTTTTTTTCCTGGGTGCTAGAATGAGGCTGAAGATGTGAATCTACTTCATATTGCAGGACTGGTTCTACACCAGGATTGGCTGTGGCAAGGACCAGATGATGGTCCCTAGAATCCGCCTGTTACTATGACAACCAATCCCTCAGACACCACTCTTTATAATTGCTGTAGAAGCAGTTAAGCAAAGCTTTTCTTGTGAATGAATATATATATATATATATATATATATATATATATATATATATATATATATATACTGTTTATATAAATTTACCGATATATATTTTTGCTATTTTATTGTTTCTTTTTTTAGATAGATAGATAGATAGATAGATAGATAGATAGACAGATAGATAGATAGATAGATAGATAGATAGATAGATAGATACAACCCCAATATAGAATATTCATACTTAGATATTCATAAGTATGAATAGATATAAGAATAATTATGAATATATACTTATATATATGAATATCTTTTAATACAAGTATATTCATTTTTATAACTATATTAAATGGCCAGTAAATAATAATTGCATTCTGTTTTATATAAAATATTTAAAATTAGAAAATGAAAAATATATATACGGTATTTAAAATGCATAACATTAGTTTTTTACATATATTTCATCTATCTATCTACAACCCCAATTCCAAAAAAAGTTAGGATGCTGTGTACAATATACATAAAAACAGAATGCAATGATTTGCAAATCTAATAAACCAAAATGTTATTCACAATAGAAAGAAGATCAAATATACAATTTTAAGAAACAATAATAATAAGGTAATTTTTAAATTGATGGCAGCAATGCATTTTAAAAGGGCCATGTTTTCCACAGTGTAGAATCCCGTCTTATTTTAACAGCACTCTGGGGTTGATTTACTAAAACCAGAGAGTGCAAAATCTGGTGAAGCTGTGCATGGTAGCCAATACGCTCTATCTTTAGCTTGTTCAACTAAGCTTTGACCAAAAAACAAATAATTGGAAGCTGATTTCCAGTTTCAATGCAGAACTGCACCAGATTTTGCACTCTTCAGCTTTAGTAAATCAACCCTTCTGTAAATATCTGGGAACTCAGGAGACCAGTTGCTGGAGGGAGGAGCTTTGTCCTATTCTTGCTTGATATAGGATTCTAAAGCCCTGTACACACGACCGGGATTCCCGGCGGTAAAAAGTCAGCCGAGAATCCCGGGGGGGGGACCGAGAACCTACTTTAATGCCTGAATATTTGGAGCCAAACAATGGGTCTTACAATTGCTCTCCAAGCCATATTAAAAACAAAACATCAACTCAGGCTGCAATACTCACCTTTAACATGGAGCTGTTTGCCACAGCCACAAGATGTCCTCACTCCTCAGTCTTGCTCAGCATCATTCAACCCTCTTCCTTTTAGCTTAGTGCATCATGTATCCTTCCCAGCCTGTGAAGAAGTACAGCATAGTGAAGATCTCATCTATTTGTACATTTGTTTTCTCCTCCTTTCAGCATGTTTCTTGTCAGCACATGAACTTTGAGTGTATGTGCTGAGCCTACACCTTAAGGGGCATTGCCTAAGTGCCCTGCACTAATGGCCTTACACCAAAGCCACTTCAACACCGAGAACCACCCACCACTAGGAAAAGATCAGGAAGATCGGCAGAAGAAGAGAACCTTTGGGGTGGGTCTTAGTGATGTCACCATGGACTTTGACATTAGTGATGTCACCAGGGACGTTGACATAGAAACACAGGAAGAAACCTCCAATTAAATAGAAAAATGTAACATAAAGATAAGGGGTACCATCATCCAAATAACAGAGCTAGGTAATTTGGTGTAAGGAGACATTTCCCCAAAACAGGAAAGGTTATGAGGAAACAAATTTACTATCTCAGTACTATTCTTGTATCTGGATACTTTCCTGTATTTTACTATGTACCAATAAAAACTTTTATGTTTTATTTGATGTTTAATCAGTTCAGGGTACCGAGATAGTCCATTTTCCCCCATTCCCCTTCCTGTTTTGGAGACCCCTTTGGGGAAATGTCTCCTTACACCAAATTACTAGACATAGGAACACAGAAGAGTGACAGCAGAAAAAATAACAATTTTTTATTTATACAATATTTTTTGTTGCTTCTTTTTTGTTTTGTTCAGATCCACGTTTAAGGGTTCTATCTCGTCTTTATGCCTCCTGGCATTTTGAGAGACAGAAGTGATTTGTACAGTGCTGTCTTGCGTTGGGATTATGTGAATATATTTACAGTATATTCATGTAATGAATGTTTTATAGCAATGCTTCACTATTATGAGTTTATCTTATTTCTTCGGATACTGTATATATGCTGGATGACTGCCCGTTGGATATGATAACATCCAGTGAGGTTTATTTGAGAGAAGAGCAGCATCTATTGAGTGGAATGATCTAGGCACAGTTTGACCTTCCTAATCTGGGGGTCAAAAAGTGGGTGAGATGCTTTCTTATGGGTGTGGCACTTTTGTGGTGATTTAATTTAACATAAGTTGACAGTGGATAAAAACACATTACATATGCCAAAGTATGGAGGAATTCACTTTGCACCCCAGATTTTTGTTCTTATTTTTTATTTTATTTATTTATTTATTCATGGATACACATACATAATGTTATATACTATATATTATATATAGTAAATTGTTAAAGCTGAACTACATCTGAAAAGGAAAGTTCCACTTTTTCTAACCCACTCCCCCCAACCCCAACATTTTTGGATTTTTTTTAAGGTATTGAGTACCTACTACTGGAAGGTACCAAATGCCATTTCCGCCCGGGTCACTTAGGTGATCCGGGCAAAAGTTTGTCACCCATCCCCATGCCCACAACCTCCTGGGACACGTCACAGATCCTAATAGGCTGCAGGTCCATTAACAAAGAGCAGCGCAACTCACAAATGTGCAGTGGGGAGCTGGCTGTGAAGCCATTGGCGGCCTCCCACTTCCAAGATGGCGGCGCCGGTGACCCGAAGACTCACAAAAGACAGGCCTGGGGGAGGGCATCGTTGTAAACAACTGTTAAGTGTGTTTTTTTTTAAATGTCAGCAGCTGCAGTATTTGTAGGTGCTGATTTCTAATTTTATTTGGACTGTAGATCCTCTTTAAGTTGTATGTATTTATATATTCACAGTATTCGAAGCGTGCACTTATTATTTAGGTTTATATTTATTATGCTTTATTCTTTATACACACTTTTTAGAGTGTAATAATTATTATCACAGATGTAAGACATCTGAAGACAGAAGAAAAAGTGAATACTGTATAACTTTCACACTGGGGTGGGCCTCCTGGAAAGTACGAGTCAGTTGTGAGCATGGAACCTGGAGTTGGGTTTAGAATTGCCTGTTTTGAGTACAGTTGACAGTAAAACCACCAAACACAGGATCCCTTCATCTATTTACAAGAGAAAAATTACCAATTAAAACTAAAGATTACGGCAGTGGAGGTCTGGCATAATAAATTTTGCCAAAACGTATAACCTTTACAGAAACAAAAGCTTTTTAAAACAGTTGCCACAAAACATCTCTTTAAAACATTCACTCATTAAGAATTTGGACAAGCTGCACATTATATATAACAAGAGACATTAATTTCTGTTGTTATGGAAGACCTTATCAGTTTAATGCAATTTATAGCCTAAAATGCCTTTCTGTACAACACTAGGAGGCTAATTTGTCTATACAAGACTGTGCAACAAAACCTACCAAAGACATTCTAACAAGACATTCCATGGAAAGTAAAGGACATATTAGCATGAGAATCTGTATATAAAAAATTCTAACATTAGCATATAAGCACTTGAATTGGCTATAACCCTGAACAAAAAAAAATAAACATGCTTGTGTCCCTTAAAGGCATGAGATATAGCATGGTGCTTTTGCCATGTCAATTGTAATTTTTTATTTTGTAGAATACTTGGCTGATCCTGCTTGTTCCTGTCTTCCCCCTCTGTAAACTGACCACGTTTATCATGGCTGCTGATCTCTGATAGCGTGATCAGTTTACCCGCTACTGTTGTGTTGCTTCCTTTCTGGCCAGATGCTGTAAAACAGGGGTGCCCAACCAGTGGCCCGGGGGCCACATGTGGCCCGCGGAGCTCTCTGATGTGGCCCGCGACCTCCTGCTCTGGAATAGAATAGAATACTGTTATTAAAGGTAAGTTTATTAGTAAAATCAGTGTATATACAGGCATATCTGTTCTGTAGTGGTTACTGGGCTGCTTTCAACTGATCCGCAGGTGCAGAGTAGTGCACCTGTGGTTTACTTGCACTGAGCCATAGACTTCTATTACCTGCGAGTTTGGTGTGCTTTCTGAAATTGCACCATACCTATAGGATATGATAGAAGTCTATGGCAAAGTGCAGCAAAGCCACAGGTGCGGGTCAACAACCGTGCATCAGTGTGATAGCAGCCTTAGGCCCCTTTCACATGGTCAGTCCGACCCAATCGGACCTCTAAGAGGTGGCAGATGTAAATGGACTTGTGTCCGTTTACAAACGCCTACCTCCAATCCGAAAAAAAGAGTTCAGTGGGCTCTATAGAGTGGGCTGCCATCCACCCACTCCACTCATTGTGGCCCGCGACCGGTTACCAAGTCGCTTAAGTGGCCCCGCTCTTCTAAAGGTTGGTCACCCCTGCTGTAGAATGTAGAAGGTGAGGTGTCTCTTAATGATCCTTGTAAACTGTCACTAGCAACAAAATTACTATTGTGACATTGCTCTAAATTTGGGTACTAAGCTTATTTATTCTGGACAAAATATAAACAAATTTTAAAAATTACATATTGTCTCAAATGAATTGCCTTCTTTTTGAATTGTGGAAGAAATATATAGTATGTGGTGCACCAAATTTGCTTGCTAGTTTGTCTGACACCAATGGGCTATGCCCAAGCACTGTGCAACCAAAATTTGTTTCCTATGCAGTGCAATTTAAGTAACTTGTTCTCCAAGAGCAGCACAGTGCCCCCTATTAATAAAGGACAGTAATTTAACTGCAGTTTCTGTTCAGTCTGACCAGCTGAGGGCCCCATCTTTAATAAGCATCCTAGTGAATAAAGACCCAGATAGCAAGGATAACTCGCCAAAAATGTGTGGCAGTGTTGAATTGTAATGCTGGCTATACACTATACGAAAAATCGGACGAAAATCGTCGTTGAGACAGTTCGTTCGTTTTTCAAACAGTTAATGGGCACAAAATCGATAATCGTTGGGACATTTTTGACCCATTTGTATGAAATCAGTTAGGCCCATGTACTACATAGGTAATGTAGAATTAAGGGATAACCCTAACTACTTTGAAATACTCTGTCCCCACTCCTTACACCTATGCTGACTAACCTGTGTAACAAAGATTTATATACTTACCTACTCTCAGCCTGATTTGGTCTGGTCACATGATCTCCCCCCTGTGTCAGCCAGCGGCAACTGCAGGAGAGGGAAGGGAGCGATTTGACAACGGTTGGAAAAGCCTGGAGCAGCGTCATCACCCCTGGCTGACACTGGGGAACTGGACCACCTGACTGGATTGGAGCAGATTAAAAAATAGGTAAACATAAACATCTGTAATGGGAGGGCCGTGGGACCTAGAAGCTCTTACACAGATTGAGCCAGGAAATAGGGGACACATGTTGGATTGTTTTAACATGGGTCTGTAATCCACAATATATTCAAGAATGTCTGCAAGAACTATATACAGGTTGTTGATTCTGAACCCAACAGGTCAATAAGAAAGAGTGACTCATTCAATGTGGGAACATAAACTGTTAAGGTTTTACAATGTCGTCTGCTACTGTGATGTAAATTAACCTTAGTATGGCTCCTAAAGACCTTTCATTGAGTTATGCTAATTGACACTGTATTGTGTGAAAGTTCTATTGATGATAGATGTGTGTTGTGAGTTAGCACAGTGTAAAGGTCAGATGTCTGACTTATGTCTCCTAAAAGATGTGTATTGAGCTCCTTGTGTCATGTTGTGGGTGGAGTTAAGTCATTGTTCATTGTGGTTCCTAAACTGTATATAAGATGTCTGAGTTTCCCATTAAAGTATATTCCTGTTGAACCAGAGAACAGAGCTGTGTGTCTCGTTTCTGGGGAATCTGTATGGGCCATGTTGTGGAGTGTCGATAAGCTGTCTTGGGCTCAGAATGGAATATCGTAAACGGCGTTAACCCCTGTCCCATTTGGGGGTTCCGTTACAACATCTTTCTTACATAGGTTCAGGGCTTTTTTTCAGGGGAAACTTGGGGGAACTCAGTTCCACCACCTCTGGCTCAGACCCTTTGGTGCCTGCTCACCACAATCACTTGTAAACACAGAAGTCTGGTTTCTGTGTTTACAAGTGACAGCTCTGCACTCTGTGTGTAACCCCCTGAACTCTACACTCTATATGTAATGCAATCCTGGTCTTTATTGCCCCTTTAAGACCCTTCTACTGTTTGAGAAATTTGAATGGGGTTGTGGTTGAGTTCCTGCACCTATTTTTTGAGAAAAAAAAAGCTCTGCATAGGTTGGTTAGCATAGGTGTTAGGAGATGGAAGGGAGCATTTTTAAGAGTAGTTAGGGTTATCCCAGAATTCCACTTCTATATATTCTTTAGATAGATCTAAAAAAGGTTGTACAATAAAGTTAAATAGTGTATGGACAGCTTTAGGCTTCTTTTTACATTTTTATCAATTTATCTTCATTGATTAAAAAGCTGTTTATTTTTCAGAGTTCACTGTTTATTTGTAAGGCAAAGATTGTAAACCGAGGCAATATGCACACAGTCATGCACAATGCTACTTGTACAGGCATTTTTTTTGTTCTGCCTCTGAATGCCCCTCCACGTTAGTCTATGGGGTTGATTTACTGGTGGCAGTGGCGGCCCGTCCATAGAGGGCGCACAAGCACTGCCTCCCCTATCCATGCGACCGGCCCCCTGTTCTACATATCAGTGACGCCGGACCATGGATTCCAATAAAGGGTGTTTTTTTTTTTAACCACCTGATTAGCGCCAGAGGCTCTAATAGGCTTCAAAAAACGGTGGCCTCGGAGTGCAGAGCCTTTCCCTCTGAGGCCACCCAGTTGTGTGACCATAACTAATTAATTTTCATTATTATCACACTAAAGTTCCTCCCCGCCAATCAGGAGGCAGGTCTGTGAGAGAGGGAAGAAAAAACAAAAGGCACACCAGCCTAGTGTGTTACCGTTATAACAATTTAATGGAATAAAAAATGGAATAAAAAACTACTCACAAAGAAAGCAGCATAGTAGGTTTATCAACAACGCTGTAGTGAATACCCTTCAAACCACACTCCAAATGGGGGGGGTGAAGATGTGTCACTGCCAGCTGACGCGTTTCGATGCTCAAAGGACCTCTTCATCAGAGTCCCAGTAGTTCTGTGTTCTAAGGCAGGTCTGTGAGACCTGTTTCCTGATTGGCCAAAGCGTCAGGCGATCTTATTGGATGCCTAGCGTTTTGGCGGAAGTGAAGTCACAGCTGAAAGCTGGAGGAGCGGACTTCATGAGAGCAGGAGAGGGACACCACAGCCCCACCACACGAGCGGGTGAGTGATGGACCACCCGCAGGCAGGGTGGGCAGTTTCAGTGCCGTGCCACACCGCCGGGGGGGGGGCTGTTGTTTGTTTGCCACCCCCCAAAAGAAGAGTCCACCAGCCATCACTGATGGGTGGCCCGATTGGGTCCGCCAGAAAAACAGATAGGTGGAACCGATCGGTCCGTTTTGTGAAACTGGCCCAACTCCAGGGTAAAAAGATTAATAGCCAGATTCAGAGAGGTTTACGCCGGCGTATCAGTAGATACGCCGACGTAACTCTGAATCTGCGCCGTCGTAAATGTAAGCGTATTCTGGAAACCAGATACGCTTAAATTAGGCTAAGATACGAGCGGCGTAAGTCTCCTACGCCGTCGTATCTTAGGGTGCATATGTACGCTGCCCGCTAGGTGGCGCTTCTGTTGTTTTCCGCGTTGAATATGCAAATGAGCAAGATATGCCGATTCACGAACGTACGTACGCCCGTCGCAATTAGTTACGCCGTTTACGTAAGACATACACCAGCGTAAAGATAAAGCTGCTCTCTAGGTGGCGAAGCCCATGCAAAGTATGGACGTCAGGACAAGCGTATCTTTTTACGTCGTTTGCGTAAGTCGTACGCGAATAGGGCTGTGCGTAAGTTACGTTCACGTCGTAGGCAGTGTACGACGTATCTTAGGCATTCTATCCGACACATGCGCACTGGGATACGTCCACGGACGATCAAAACGTCAATTACGTGGGGTCATGCCTTATTGCCATAAAACACGCCCACCTCTTCCCAATTTGAATTAGGCGCGCTTACGCCGGGATATTTACGATACGCCGCCGTAACTTAGGACGCAAGTGCTTTGAGAATACAGCACTTGCCTCTCTAACTTGCAGCGGCGTAGCGTAAATGACCTGTGCTGCGCCGGTACAAAGAAGCCCCGGTACAAAGAAGCGCCGCTCTACCTGAATCCGGCTATAAAGGCTGGCTTAGATTGTTTACATGATTGTATGATGGATGTCACCTCATTCACAAAACTCTGGGACAAATTTCATTGCAAATAGCATCTTCTCTTGCAAAGTCAATATCCTATTTGCATTTTTATTAAATCAACCCCATAATATCTAGCCGTAATATCTAGCCTCACACTCTCCCGAACACACATAGGTAAAAATCACATTCCCAGCAGCATGCAGCCAAAATAAGTGTTACGGATTTATCCATGTCACGCTGGAAAGGTAGTTGTCGCCTGGATATCGCTTACAGCAACGGAATGGCTAAACCGAGAGTGAATTTTAAGCAGCATTACAAATGAAGCATGAGAGGCTAAAAGTTAACAATATCAGGGATTCCAGTAAATAACCCCTGAGGAGCAGCAACTGAACTGCAGAGAATCTAAATTAGGACTGCCTAGGGTTGGGTCTCTCCTGACTGGTGCAAAGCAGATTTCTCTGGGACTAGTTAACACAAAGCTTTATCCATGGGCTTCAGCTGATTCTACCTTCAGTTCCTTTGTGGGAAGCACTTAGCCCTCTTCCGTGTACTAATATGACATTTTCAGCACTTCACCCTGGTAAAGTCTAATTATTCATTTTAAGGAAAGCTGTCCGTAGAATCTATATTTTAGCTGGAGTGTGGTTTCGCGTTTAAAAAGGGAATTATTGGTAAATGTCAAGTCTTGAGAGAGAAAGTTGTATATATTTGTGCAAACATAGTACATTACATGGAATAAAGTTGGAGAAAACAGAACTGAAAAAGGATTTGGGAATACTGCTTAATGCTAAGCTATGCCGCTACGCTCAATGCCAAGCGGCAGCTGCTAAAGCAAGAAAAAAAACAAAAACAACTAATATGTGCAAAAAAAGGAGAATAAAATTGAAGGATAGTATTACTAAGGTATAAATCACTTGTATAGCCACATCAGTGAGACATGGAGCGGTCGTGCGACGTGGCTCCCAAACAAAATTGACGTCCTTTTTTTCCCACAAATAGAGCTTTCTTTTGGTGGTATTTGATCACCTCTGCGGTTTTTATTTTTTGCGCTTTAAACAAAAATAGAGCGACAATTTTGAAAAAAAATGAATATTTTAAACTTTTTGCTATAATAAATATCCCCCAAAAATATATAAAAAAAACATTTTTTTTTCGCAGTTTAGGCCGATACGTATTCTTCTACATATTTTTCATAAAAAAAATCGCAATAAGTGTTTATTGATTTTTTTTCGCAAAAGTTATAACGTCTACAAAATAGGGCATAGTTTTATGGCATTTTTATTAATATTGTTTTTTACTAGTAATGGCGGCGATCTGCGATTTTTATCGGTACTGCGACATTATGGCGGACACTTTGGACACTTTTGACACATTTTTGGGACCATTGCCATTTTTATAGCGATCTGATATGAACTGTTAAAATTATTTATTTTATTATTATCTTTTGTTTATATATGGGAGAGTTTTTTTCATTTATATGGATACTATTTTTCACAAGGGTTGAAGTTTCATATCATTCATTGTTTTACACAATGCACTAACTCTTTTTGGTTTGATTGATTATGAGCATTATTTATATGTTCATGCATTTAATATTATATTTGCACTATTTGTGCTTTATTCACTTATAAGATTAGAAGGTTGTTAACATTATACCAAACGTTTTTATTCACAAAAACACAATATTTTTTTTTAATGTTAAAATAATGATTAAAGCAGGAACAGGGATTTAAATTTCTTTCTTGACTGTACTGCACCTTCGGTACAGTCATTGAAAAGCAAGGTAAAGCAAGCAAAAGTAATCTAAAAATGCGATAGTCAAATTAAAACTTTACTTTACATAATAAACATCTTTAATAAAGATTTTGTATGGGTGTAATAAATCATTCTTTAAATAGGCATCAACATCCCTTATCTGTCAATACAATAAGTTATACCAGGCACAATGAGACTTTTTAGGTGCCAATATACAGTAAGTCACATCTGATATTAAATGTTAACATCTTATTAAATGTTTTGTATTTGCAAAAAAAAATAAAAAATCCAGATTAAATTCATGATAAAATATTGATTATTTAAATGTCAAAATAAGTATTAAAGTAGAAACTGGGATTTAAATGTCCTTTTTGACTGTAGTGCACATTGGTTATAGTAATTGCAAACAAGGTGCAGTAAGCAAAAGTAAACTAAAAATGCTATAGTCAAATTAAAAAGTGTTTACTACATAACAATAGTAATTTAAAATTGTATTATACATTTTGGCCCAGATTCTCATAGCACTTACGCCGACGTATCTAGGGATACGCCGCGTAAGTGTAAATGTGCGCCGTCGTATCTATGCGCCGCGCCCATACAACTAGATACGCCTGAAATTAGGCTTCGCCGGCAGAAATATGCGCCGATGTATCTGAATCCGGCCCATACTGTGTATCTATATATATAGATATCTATATATAGATATATATCTATATATAGATATAGATATATCTATTTCTATATATAGGAACAACACGAAGGGTGAGGTGCATCTTGGTCACAGATGTATGTGCAAAAGCAATCAAGCCTTCCCAAGGGCTTATATCATATGAAAAAATCAAGAGGGATTGCTGCACAGAAAAGTGTTTTAATGAAAAGATTAAAACATCCAAAAATTACAGGCATTTATAACAGCAGTGCTATGACTGCCTGTAATTTTTGGATGTTTTAATCTTTGCATTAAAACACTTTTTTTGTGCAGCAATCCCTCTTGATTTTTTCATATATCTATATATAGATATCTCTCTCTCTCTCTATATATTTATATATATATAGAGCTTACGATCTTAGATCGTAAGCTCTAATGAGCAGGGCCCTCTGATTCCTCTTGTACCAAATTGTAATGTAACTGTAATGTCTGCCTTCATTTTGTTAAGTGCAGTGCAAACTGTTGGCGTTATATAAATCCTGTATAATAATAATAATAATAGTAATAATATATTGTATATAATTGTAGGTAGTTAGCTCCTAATGATAACTTCTGCAGAGTCAGACACATCTAGGGCGCTCCAAATCACCACCAATCATCATCAAGTAAAGTAGAGCTGTGGCAACTAATAAAATGCAATTTCTTAAAGGGTCACTAAAGGAAAAAAAAAATTGCCTAAAATTAATGTTTGCAAGGTAGACAGACAGAATAGTGTAATGATTCTGTTAAAAAACTAGTAAATATCTATTAAATTCCTTCATCTATATCACCTCCGGCGTTCTAGTTTCTGTTCTCTCATTCACTTCCTGGTTTGCATCGTTTGTTCATGTAAGAACTACATTTCCCAGTATGAATTGCGGCACGCCCAGTAATTCACACCTCCTTGAAGTCTTTAACACGTAGAGAGCGTCCTGCCACAGAGAAAGGGTGGGGAAAACCGGTGCGTTCCCTATGTACGATTTAAGATTTTGTAGGATGAAAGAATTAAGAAATTGCCTTTGAATTGATGCCACATTTCTACATTATATGATTAATATATAAATTATTATATATGTAAATTATTATTTAATTAAAATAAAAACTTATGAATAAATATATTATCATTATATATAAATATATATATATATATATATATATATATATATATATATATATATATAGAGAGAGAGAGAGAGAGAACGATAGATTTTGGGGCAGATCCACAAAGATCTGCCCCGGCGCATCGTATCTGAGATACGCTACGCCGCCGTACCTTACCTGGCTTTGGTTCGAATCCATAAAGATTTTGCGCCGTAAGTTACGGCGGCGTAGTGTATCGCGAAATTCAAGTTGGGCGGGTAGGGGGCGTGTTTGATTTAAATGAAGCGCGTCCCCGCGCCGAACGAACTGCGCATGCGCCGTCCCTAAATTTCCCGCCTTGCATTGCGCGAAATGACGTCGTAAGGACGTCATTGGTTTTGACCTGGACGTAAATTACGTCCATCCAGATTCACCAACGACTTACGCCAAAAAAATTATACGCGGGAACGACGGCCATACTTAACATTGAGTACGCCACGAAATAGCAGCTTTAACTATACGCCGAAAAAAGCCGACTAGAGACGACATAAAGGAATGCCCTGGCCGCTCGTACGTTCGTGGATCGTCGGAAATAGCTAATTTGCATACTCGATGCGGAAAACGAAGGGAACGCCACCCAGTGGACGCCGAAGTATTGCATCTTAGATCCGAAGGCGTACGAAGACGTACGCCTGTCGGATCTTACCCAGATGCCGTCGTATCTTGTTTTGAGGATTCAAAACAACGATACGACGCGGGAAATTTGAAAGTACGCCGGCGTATCAGGAGATACGCCGGCGTACTCTCTCTGTGGATCTGCCCCTATATTTTTTATTCTCTTTTTAAGTCAGGGTTAATAGCAATCAGCCACATATAGCTGAAGCAGTCTTTATACCGTGCATTTTAAGAAGTAGCTCTTCTATTTTATAGACCAGCTGTACTTCTTCCTCTATTAGCTGCTTATTAATAGCCTTGGCCCATTGTGAATTTTGAGACTAAGTCTATGAATAACCTGCTCTATATTCTTCATGGGGTTCTTCCCAGTCCTGAAAAAGGTTACACGGAGCGTGTAAATAGTGTACGCAGAGAAGGTCCAATAACGGAAGTTGATCCTTCCTTCCTTTATCTCTCCTCATCAAATTTCCAAAGAGATGCCAACCTAAAAATAGCCCCTTTGGACATGACACATGTTATAATCTTCTAAAACTTCCTGTGTTACTTTAATTGCTACTCTGGGGACGTGGGGATTACTGAGGGCAATGACTGATGAACAGATTCTTATGTGACACGCAGGGGAAGATTTGCTACGAAGACAGTAAGTGAGAATACAGGACACTTTACAGTTGCATTGGGACATCGTACCAAGCTGCAGATCTGGCTGCCGTTCAGCTATGACTCCATATTTGAAGCCCTGGAAATTGCCATATTTTTAAAGCAGAAACTTTTATTACAGTCATTTTGCAAAGTGTAGGGAATGGTTAAAACCCCTGCCAGATATTTTTTCTATTGGGAAATATTTTTTTTTCATTTCATATTCTGTAGACACAGGGACGTTGATTTACTAAAGGCTGCTCCACAGCTTAGTAAATGGGGTAAGGCTTCACTTTGCAAAGAATACCCAATCACATGCAAGGAAACAAAAAAAAACAACATTTTTGCACATGATTGGATGATGGAAGTCAGCAGAGCTTCTGCTCATTTATTAAGCTGGAGCACTTTGTAAAGTGCTCAGTCTATTTGCCTTTAGCAAATCAACCCCAAGGGCTGTACATAAAATATTGCAAAAGTGGGCATAACTTTTTTTTATTAATCTTCATAGATTGCTTAAATTTCACATATTGGTAGAATAACTCTTCTTCTATAGCAGCTTCTTTTTTTTTTCATTGCAAGGTAAATAATGAATAGGATAGGATTAAGGTCTGGAGACTGGCTAGGCCACTCCATGACCTTAACATGCATCTTTTTGAGCCACTTCTTTGTTGCCTTGGCAGTATGTTTTGGGTCATTCCACAACCCAACTTCAATGTTCTGGCTGAGGGAAGAGGGTTCCCGTCCAAGATTTTACAATATATCGCCCCGTCCATGGGCCCCTCAATGCGGCAAAGTCATCCTGTACCTTTAGCAGAGAAACAGACCCAAAGCATAATGTTTCGACTTCCGTGCTTGACTGTAGGGATGGTGTTTTTATGGTCAAAGTCAGCATTTTTTTTCCTCCAAACACGGCGAGTCGCGTTAATGCCAAAGAGCTCAATTTTGGTCTTTTCATTTAGATGTTCATTGGCAAACTTCAGATGGGCCTGTACATGTGTCTTCTTGAGGAGGGGGGCCTTGTGGGTATGCAGGATTTACAATATATGTCGGCTTATTGTGTTACCATTACCAATGGTTTGTTTGGTGACTGTGGTCCCAACTGCCTTGAGATCATTCACAAGCTCCTCCCATGTAGTTCTGGGATGATCCCTCACTTTTCTAATGATTATCCTTACTCCATGAGGCGAAATCTTGCATGGAGCTCCAGACCGAGGGTAATGGATGGTTGTTTTGTATTTCTTCAATTTGCGAAGAATCGCTCCATCAGTTGTCTCCTTCTCACCAAGCTTCTTGCTGCTGGTCTTGTAACCCGCCATTCCAGCCTTGTGCAGGTCTACAATCTTGTCCCTGACGTCCTTTGGTCTTGCTCATGATGGTGAGGTTTGAATAGAAGAAAGAAATTCTGTGGACCGGTGTCTTTTATACACAGGAGCACCAAACGCGTTGAGATCCTACGGGGTAAATGACCGCGCTATATCAAGATGCAACTCAACTCAACTTAACTCAGCCTTTTTAAACTGACAGGACTAATCTGTGTACCACATGAGTGCATACTGTAGCCAGTCTGTGGGAGCCCAAATTATTGTTGGTTGGTAGGGAATCAAATACTTATTTTACTCACTGCAAATAAATGTATAACTTTTGTATTGTTTTTTTTTCCAGGATTTTTGGTTGATATTTTGTCTCTATCATTTAAAACACACCTACAATAACAATTATAGACCCTTCATTTCTTTGTAGGTGGGAAAACTTACAATATCTGCAGGGGATCAAATAATTATTTTTGCCACTGTATGTGTGTTTGCAAATGCAGTTGGTGCTCACAGATTAGATTTATTTACTTTGTGGCTATTTATGAACATAATAAGTACACGTTTTTGTTCCTGGAGTTCAGCTTTAACTGATTCCAAAGGACTGTGTACAGTAATATACATCAGATTATGAAGAATGCATGGCAGAATTGGCAACCACCCATAATATTCTCTAAGTATCCATATATAGATGTATATTTCACTGTTTAAAATGTTAAAAACATTGCACAGTGTTCTTCCAGAACATAATGCCCACAAATGTTTTCATATTTTTTTCCCTTTTTGTTTTTTGTTTTTTTTTACATTTCCAGTATACAATAGACCTCCAGCAAAGATAAATTCAGTTCAGATGTGCAATTTCCGGAAATAATTGTCTAAATGATTTTTCATTGTGTAGTGGAAAGAGCCATCTGTTTCAAGTTAAGCTGTTTTCTGAATGGGAGGAGGGTGGAAGAGACAACTGCAGGGATGGCCCGTGGCTCCCAACATTCCGAGCATGGATGAAGAATGGCGTCTTTCCGCAGTTCCACATTTTCCATTTTCCTTCTACATAGCTTACAAGCCATACCTTGCATATTCTCACGTATTTTGGCTATCCTGCAAGCCAGACAGGAGCTTTCTCTTTCTGAATCACGCTGCCCTGTGTGTTATGCTTTAACAACACAAGATGAGCTCCATGCACAGTTGAAATACATATGAGTGTCTGGTTGTTGCTATTTTTTTAACTTCTTTATTTATCACAGTCAACAGCACAAAACAGTTGGAATGCATTATAACACATAAAGTCCTAGGCCCGGATTCACAGAGAACGGGCGCACATTACGCCGCCATAGCGCATCTCAATGTACGCTACTCCGACGCAGCGCAGAGAGGCAAGCATGGAATTCAGGAAGGCAGTGCTCCCAAAGCTGTGTCGGCGTGGTGTAGATTTCGAAGGCGCAGGCCGGCGTAGGTGGAAGTGGGCTTGCCCCATGCAAAGCCATGCAAATGAGGCGTCACCCCATGCAAATGATGGTTTGAGAGCCAGACAAGTACGTTGAATGAACTGCGCATGCGTCGTGTCGTGGACGCATCCCCGTGCGCATGCTCATAACCACGTCGGAACAACTACCTAAGATACGCCGGATCACTGCCTACGCCATGAACGTGATCTACGCCCATCCACACACACGTCCAACGTAAACTACGTAAAAAACGCCGGCTTCTGTTCCCTGATGCAGACCTTTAAATGTCTGCTGCTGAGTTACACCTCCTTTATGGGGCTTAACTTTACGCCGGACGTACAACTTACGCGCACCTCTCGTAGCCTGCATCAGGCGGGCGCAGGTTCGTGAATCGCCGTATTTTCCTCATTTGCATATTTGAATGGCTAATCAATGGCAGCGCCACCATGTGGCCAGCGTAAATGTGCGTCCACCCTACCCCAGTGTAGGCAAGTTACGTCGGCGGGATGAAGCCTGTTTTTAGGCGTATCTTAGTTTGTGGGTACGGCGCACAGATACGACGGCGCATATTTGCACTTACGCGGCGTATCTGAAGATACGTTGGCGCAAGTGCTTTGTGAATCCGGGCCCTAGTGTACATTGGTTCGTATTTGTGTAATCCAATACAACGTTTGTAGAGCACTCAATACAACATCGCTATTCCATGTAAACATTTGGAGGAAAATCCCTGGTGTGAAGAGTCAACTGGAGAAAAGGCCTTGCAAAGTTTTTCCAAGAACAAGTGGAGATATATAGGAAGGGGAAGTGAACAAAAGGGGCAAGGAAAAAAAAAAGAAAGGTACTGGCCTCCAAAACCTTCACCTAAGGAGGGCAAGTCAATAATTCTTTACATTTTTTAAAGAATTTGCTTTGGGTCCAAAAGAATCATGTTTTGCAAAAGGGGTTGTCCTATTTCTTGAGTTGAGTTGAGTTGAGAGGTATCTTACTATAGCGCGGTCTTACCCCGAAGGGTCCTGACGCGCATAGCAGAGTTCTTTGGAAAAGAGGACCCATGAACCAGAAGCAGCACAGAGCGCCCGAAAGGGTGGAAGAGGGAGGCTACGCAGGGACAGGGTAAGTTGTTCTTGAGGGACAGAGTACGTTTTCTCAATTTTCAATATATCTTGATGAACTGACCTACCGCGGGGGACTGAGGGGGATTTCCAGTTATCCGAAACACAGGTCCTGGCTGCATTGAGAAGATGAATTAACAGGTATTGACAGTAATTCCATCTAGATAAAAAAAATTAATGTAGAAGGCATGCAGCTGGATCATGCATGAGGGACAAGCCATTGGGTTCCAAAATTAGATCACACACACCCAGCAAAAAGTTTTGGATCTGTGGGCAAAATAGTATAGAAATGAGGGAAGGAGATAAGGTAGTTATATAATTTTATATTTTGTGAGCTAATTGAATGTTTATTGAATGTATGTCAAGATAAATAAAACATAACAAAGGCTATCCAATCAGATATTGATATCTTTGTACTATTCTGTTTGCATAGATATAATATTGATATATATATTGAATTGTATAAAAAATAGAAAAAGTAATTAGGTTATCATATAATTATTTTGTTCTGTCTATATTTATTGAGGATTTTGTAAAAAGTATTACAACGGGGTAAAATACAACATAAAATAATATAACAATGGAGTATCCAAAAAGTGGTAGGACATAAAATAAGGTACAAAAAAAATAAAAATACAAAATACAAGACATAAAAGAATCAAAGTGCAGGCTTTTTCAGGGTATACACAGTAGAATGTACTAAAAGATGTGACTCAGGATAGCCCACCAGCATATATAAAGAGGGCAAGGATACATAAAAACTTCTGGGGGAAGCTACATATTTGAGATAATTTCCCAGTATTCTGAGCATGGACTATGCTGCATTCTGAAAATCTGTCTAAAATAGGGTGCATGCTGAGAAAAGGAAGACTAGGAACCTTCCTGGGCTAATAAAATCACATCTTTTTATATAGTTTTTATTTAATGAATGGTGATAGAACATTTATTGAATGTATGTCAATTTGACATAAAAGAAGACCTCAAAAAGACTAACCAACCAGATATATTTTTACATAAAAGCATGTAATATTCCTTTTTGAATATATATGATCTCAAATAGTATAAACGTGTATTCAGCATTAAATTTGGAATAAAATTATAAATGATATGAGAAGTTTTATCACTTTTTAAGATAACGATATTACTCCAAAATTAGACAATTTTGGCCCCTAGTGTACAGAGAGTGAAACGCAAAAAATAATTAAAAAAAGCAATTTATTTAATTGACCAAAACGGGGCAAATAAATGAAGTTCATTGTTAAGATTTACACACTGGCGGCATACTTGTTTGAAGTCATTGGCTCAAAAACATTGTGGCCTTTGGACCAACACCAACCGAAAAAAATAAGCGCTAGGGAATCAGACGGTTTAAATGGATTGAGAAAATATATATATTTTTCCACCATAAAAAATTCACAGGGGTTACGTTGTGCATTTAATTTAGAGACCAATGGTGCTTAGCGCAGTTCTTCTTTTACAAACAACACTTACATTTTGGACGCGGCGTATTAAAAATATATGATAAGGAAATACACAACGCACAGATTATTCCTTCCCACTTGCTTGCCTTCAGGACTGAATAAATAAGTGAAGCTTATCTCTAATGTATTCCGTTCACTCCCTGCCACAGATTTTCCCCAGATACGCACAGCACAAACTAATGAGCAGGTTTCTTCTTAAAACAACAAATTAACTTGTTTTCCCACATTCATGAAAGGTTGGTGGAGTAGCGCATTAGTGGCAATGTTGTTTATGCAGATAAATAATTAGGGAGATAAGGTCAGACAAGTATATATTTAATACTTTATTATATATATATATATATATATATATATATCAGATTAGCTTGATGTAAATTTTCTTATCAATCCGTGCCTGCTTTTTTTGGTAACCCCCTCAATACCAGCATACTTACCCCCTTACTCTCCAGGCCATTTTTTTTATTTTCTGTTTTCAGTTTTCTACTGTGATAGTTTGAATGATAGTTACTGTACCCATGATGAGTAATTACGGAGATAAGGTCAGACAAGAACATATTTAATAAAAAAAATTAGCAACATTTCTGCTTCAATTAAATTAAAAAATACGTATTCTTTTTACCTGTTACAAATATATATATAGATATATATGTGTCATATATATATATATATATATATATATATATATATATATATATGTATATATATATATAATGTGACAGGAGAAATATATATCCATATATATATATGATATATATGTCAGGGGTGTCCAACCTTTTGACCTTCCTGGGCCACATTGGTAGAAGAGGAATTGTCTTGGGCATAAAATACACTAACAATAAGAATATCTGATGAGCAGAAAAAGTCGGCCAGATTACTGATCTGTATAATGTACCAACCTGAGTAATAACACAACATTTTTGTATTATTTTTTATTATAAAAGTAAAAGAGAGCAGCATAAAACGAGTGTGATATTTGACATTATTTTTGATAAATTAAAGCGTTTGTAAACCTTTTTTTTTAAATAAAAATAACAAACATGTTATACTTAAAGAGGTTGTAAAGGTAAAAAAATGTTTTCCCTAAGTCCCCTTTCACACGTATACGACTTGTCCCACGATTTTGGACTGCAAAATCGTATAACATGTCATTCTCCATTATTTTCAATGACTACCATTCATACTGGCACGACTTTAAGTTGTGCCTACTTCAAAGTAGTCCTTGCACTACTTTGGTCCGATTTTGATGCCACTTACACAGGCATTCATTGAAATCGCGGCCGCCAATCGCGGCAAAATCGCAGCCGCGAAATTGCGGTAAAATCGTGCGACTTTGAAGTCGTACAAGTGTGAAAGGGGGCTAAGTAGCTTCCTTTACCTTAGTGCAGTCCTCCTTCACTTACCTCATCCTTCCATTTTGCTTTTAAATGTCCTTATTTCTTCTGAGAAATCCTCACTTCCTGTTCTTCTGTCTGTAACTGCACACAGTAATGCAAGGCTTTCTCCCTGGTGTTGAGAAGGCCTCTTGAGAGGGGAGGGGATGAGCAGGAGTGTTATTACTTGCAGATAGAGAAAGGAGCTGTGTGTTAGTGGGCGTCCTGACACTCCTGCTCGCCCCCTCAAGAGGCTTTCTCCACACCAGGAAGAAAGCCTCGCATTACTGTGTGAAGTTACAGACAGAAGAACAGGAAGTAAGGATTTCTCAGAAGAAATAAGGATAAGGTGATGTGGCAAGTGACAATATGCAAATGGTGGCAGGTGACATTGCAAGGGACAATCCGCATAAGGTGGCAGGTGACGTGGCAAGTGACAATCTGCAAATGGTGGCAAGTGACGTGCCATGTGACAATCTGAAAATGGTGACAGGTGATGTGGCAAGTGACAATCTGCAAATGGTGGCAGATGACGTGGCAAGTGACAATGCGCATCAGGTGGCAGGTGACGTGGCAAGTGACAATATGCAAATGGTGGCAGGTGACATTGCAAGGGACCATCCGCATAAGGTGGCAGGTGACGTGGAAAGTGACAATCTGCAAATAGTGGCAGGTGACGTGGCAAGTGGCAATCTGGAAATGGTGGCAGGTGACATGGCAAGTGACAATCCACATCAGGTAGCAGGTGACATGGCAAGTGACAATCTGCAAATGGTGGCAGGTGACTTGGCAAGTGACAATCCACATCAGGTGGCAAGTGACAATCCACATCTGGTGCCAGGTGACAGTGGCAAATGACAATCCACATCTGGTGGCAGGTGATATAGCAAGTGACAATCCACATATAGTGGCAGATGACAGTGGTAGTAAAAAGTTGAATCTGGTGACAGGCGACGGTGGCAAGTTACAAGATGCATCTGATGACAGGCGACATGGCAAGTGACAATCTGGTGGCAGGAGATGTGGCAAGTGACACTCTCAGGGCTCCCACTGATTCTGCAATATGGTGAGTTGAACCACTTCATCATATATTAGAATGTAACAATAAAATCAATGCGCTTCAATAACCCGGACACCATATCAACCATGGTGCCATGATGATTGAAGCGCCAACACCAGCCATTGCCCGTGAAAAATAGCTTACCACCGGCGTGCCCCCCCCCCACCCCAGGCCTACAAAAAGATTGGTGACCGCTGCTATGGGCTCTAGCCCCAGATCTTTTGCAGACCTAGCAACGCAGAATCCATCAAGAAACGTGGTGGCAGAGCTTTTTTGCCGTGGAAAACAGTGGTGTGTATGTTTTTCATCGAGAAAACTGTTGTGGAACTCGATGAAAAAAAAAGAGAACAAGTTGTCTTTTTCCTCATCGGGAGTCTCAATTTCCTCGTCGGGCTGGTTTTCGACGAGAAACACGTTCGTGTGTATGCTTAGAAACCCGCACATGCTCAGAAGGGTGGCGCCAGTGGAATCAAACTTCCCCTTTATTGTGCCGTCGTATGTGTTGTACGTCACCGCGTTTGAGGACGAAGAGATTTGGTCTTGACAGTATGTATGCAAAGAAAGCTTTCAAGATTCTCGACAAGCCTAACAAGGAACTCGTTGAGGAAAACGATGTTTCATTTACGACGAGTTCCTCGGTCGTGTGTACGAGGCCTAGCACTTCCTAATAGCAGTAAGCAGTAGCCCATCCCTTCTTGCCTCCTGAGTAATCCTAGTGACCAGTGAGGAAGCCCATCATACAGGTGGGTCATTTAGGAATGTGTGGGGGTAGGACGGTAGTGACAAGCTCCAACACTATTTAGACGAATATTCCTGTATTCGATTTTAAGAACAGGCTCCTGTAACAGCCCTCAGATTAAGAGGTGAACTTGTCCAAGAGGCCGTAAACCCTCAACTGGACCATTGAGTTGCATTGTACTGCACATACACTGACTTTTATCCATAGACCTCAGGTAAAAATTTAGTACACATCTTCTCCATTTGGGACTTATGCTGGAGTTCCTCCTTAATGGAATTAAAGACTTTTAAAATAAAATGACTTTTAGTAAATCATCCTCATGCCGCTCTGATAGGCCAATTTTTCATTTAATTACCAAGCTGCGTTTTGTTAAAATTTTACCCCGAAAACAAATCGGCGTTCTCTGCTTTGTTGGAGCAAATCCACGAGCCAAAGATATAATATAATGGCTACACGAGACTAGTTCATTAACATGCTAACAAGCTTTGGGATCTTGCTGATTGCAGATCGCGCTGCAGATACAACGTATAAATGTCACGGAGCACGCTGGGCCTCACTGATTATAATTAATTATACATAAAGGAAAGGGTGAAACAGCAAAATATTTTCACAGTGTGTATCCCCCATCACTGCAGGATATTCATTAAAGACAACGTCTTGATAAACTGTACTAATTGTGCTTACGTCTCCAGAGGCCAACCAAGGAGGTGCGGAGGGGGGATTCTCAGCTAAAAAAAAAAATGGCAATCATTCCAAAGTGAAACTATAAAGTTTTTTTACTATTTTAGTTATTATTATAAATCCTTCCTTAAGGTTACTTTTGCTTTGCCAACTTCATTTGATTTCAAATCCAGGTTTAACTGCCCTTTTGACAAGGGCAGTTAAAGAATATATCTGGGCAAAAAAAATATATATATATAAATATTTGGTGCATTTCTATAATACATGTTTTTTCGGTTGTTTTACCCTTTTAACCACTTCCATACCTATTCTGGCACTCCTTTCCTACATGTAAAAATCGTTTTTTTTTTTTTTCTAGAAAATTACTTTTTAGCAGACACATTAGGGAATAAAATGGCGGTCATTGAAACTTTTTATCTCGCGCAATAATTTTTCAAACGCCTTTTTTTGGAGCAATTTTTTTCATGAATTAAAAAAATAACAAAACAGTAAAGTTAGCCCAATTTTTTTTATAGTATGTGAACGGTGATGTTACACTGAGTAAATAGATACCCAACATGTCACGCTTTAAAATTGAGCACGCTCATGGAATGGTGCCAAATCATAGGCGACTCTTTAATTTTACAGGTTACCAGTTTAGAGTTACAGAGGAGGTCTAGTGCTAGAATTGTTGCTCGTGCTCTAACGCACACGGCGATACCTCACATGTGTGATTTGAACAGTGTTTACATATGTGGACTTACGTGTGTGTGTTCCCTTCTGAGCGTGAGCCACCTGAGACAGGGACGTTTTAAATTTTAATTTTTTTTTATTTATTTTTACACTTTTTTTACATTGAATTTTTTTTGATCACTTTTATTCCTATTACTCGATTCTATCGTGACAGGTCCTCTTTGTGGAGAGATGCGAGGTCAATAAGACCCCGCATCTCTCCTCCAGGCTGGAAAGCATGAGATCGAGAAAAAAAATTCACGAGCTCATGCTTACTAGCCACACTCGTGGCTTTGTTTACATCCGTGGCTCCGACGTGACGTCATAATGTTCCGCCCGGGCCTCTGACAGTCATAGATGACCGGAAATCTCTATGGTCATCATACGGCGGCCGATTCTTTCTCCAGGTTCCTGATGGCACGGGAGACCACGGAGAAGTCCCCTCCCGTCGCGTGTATGAATGATCAAGTGGCGAAACTTCTGCTATGAATCGGCGGCAGAAAATAATGATATCTGAATGATGCCTGTAGCTGCACCCATCATTCAGATATCCCCGCTGAAAGTCAAGGACGTCATATGACGACGTGCGGTAGGGTAGTGGTTTTAAAACAGTGCATGTACTGAATAATACCAAGATAAAACAGGGGTAGGTTCCTCTTATACTTTCTTTAAATTACTCTCTGGGCACTATCCCTCCATTAAAAATCATACACAAAACCTCCACCCCAAAAAAAGAAGAGTGAAAGAATAAATAGGACTTTATTGTGCCATCCAAAGAAACCAGGCATATGGTATATGCAATTTGTTTTTATATGGTGTCTGGGATTGGTGCATTTCACGATTAAATTGGAAAAGTGGAGTTTATTAGTGTGGTGGGACATGGTTAATGAACAAATGTCTGGTATTCTCAATGACTCTCACACCAATATCTTGCATATTCGGGAACCATGGTTGGCGTATGCCTTCCCTGACCTTTTCCCTGCTTGCCATGCCGCGTACACACAATCGGAAATTCCGACAAGAAAACCGTGGCCTTTTTGCAGATGGAATTTTGGCTCAAACTTGTGTTGCATACACACGGTCACACAAAATTCCGACCGTCAAGAACACTGTGACGTACAACACTACGACGAGCCGAGAAGAATGAAGTTCAATGCTTCCGAGCATGCGTCGACTTGATTCCGAGCATGCTTTTTTTTTTTTGCGCGTCCGAATTGCATACAGACTGATCGGAATTTCCCATCGGAAAATTTGAGAACCAGCTCTCAAATTTTTATTGGCGGAAATTCCGACAGCAAATATCCGATGGAGCCTACACACAGTCGGAATTTCCGACCAAAAGCTCACATCGGACTTTTCTTGTCGGAATTTCTGATCGTGTGTACGCGGCACAAGTCTTTTCCCTCTCTCAGCCTGTAAATTGACAGTGACAGCATAAGATGCAAACTAATAAGTTAATCTTCTTGCCATTCTGGTCTGGGCTTCAATCAGCATTCCCCTTGCACTGCAGTTCAACCGATTGGCTCCTTGTACTGCTTCTCCTTAGGTTTAGCCGTGCTGTAAAGGGGTTGCAGGAGGCTGATGTCAAGTGGAATTCATCAATGTATACTGGGTGCATTTCAAAATTACAGCTGGATTAGTAAATACAGAGCTGCATTATTGTGTTTATTGTGTTCCTTATATATCTGCCCAGAGTTAATGTATAATGTGTTTCTCAGTATGGTGTTCCTAGCCTTGTTTTCTGCTCAGGCATTACATTGTTCATATATCATTTCTGATGGCGTTGATCTAAGAAACAATGTAACTTTTGTCAGTCATTGTACACCAAATTCCGTTTCTATTTTACTCCTATTGTTACAGATCTGTTATTTATCGGTAGGAAAACTTGAGTGACTTGCACCCCACTGTTTTCAGAGGTCTTAGGACAGCAGGTGGTATTCCCGTAGAAATAAGTCAACCCTTTTAATTATAAATGCCTCCATAGGGTTCCCCACACCCCGCTTCTTATTTTGCTTCAACTTAACTTGAGCATTTTCCTTTATTTATTTAAAGCTGAACTCCAGGATCCCGTCCACTTTGTACTCCTAGCTCCCTGTCTCTGAATCCTTAAAAACATTTTTAACATATTTAAAAAATCGCATACTTGTTTGTTAGGTTATTCAGCATTTTCTGCCCTGTGATGGTACATGTATAGGAAATAGTGCAGTGCAATATAAATATAATTAAACTAAAGTGCAAAACACAGTTGTTATACCAATAACAAATTAATCATGAATGGTGCATAAATAATACAAAAAAATATATATGAGTATTTGCCTTTTCGTAAATAACCCCCATAGTGATATATTTCAAGCATCTCTGACAGCTTTTGGCCAGGAAAACCAGCTGTGTGTATGCTCCATCGCAGTGTTCCCGACAGGAAAACTGTCTGGAATCCCGGCGGGAAAAATGAGAACATGTTTTCTTTTTTTCCTGACGGGATTCCCGGCAGTCTTTTTCCCGTCAGTTTTCCTATAGGACTGCAATGGAGCATATACACGGCCAGGATTCCCGGCCAAAGTACTCATGGCAGTTTTCCTGTCAGGAAAACCGGCTGTGTGTAGGAGGAAAAACTCCCCTCGGTTTTCCTGGTGGACTTTTTACCGTGTGTACAAGGAATTTGAGTCAGCTGATCCCTGGGGGTGGCATTCCACGTCTCGCTCCGAAGGACAAAGCCTGATGTGGGGTATCAAATATGGACCTGGAAATGATGGATCCTCTGCTTCAACATATGTTTCGCCGTGGTTGGCTCTTCAGGAATAGCCAATTATGGTGAAACATATATTGGAGTAGAGAATCCAGAATTTCCAGGTCCTTATTTTGGAGTGAGACGTGGAACGCACACCACCCCCAGAGATCAGTTGACTCACACATGCTGTTTACATCTAGTGCCAGGCCAGGCACTACAACATGTGAGTGTTAAGCCTCGTACACACGGCCGAGGAACTCGACGGGCGAAACACATCGTTTTGCTCGTCGAGTTCCTTGTTGGGCTGTCGAGGATCTCGACAAGCCAATTTTCTCCATTCCCGTCAAGGTAATAGAGAACATGCTCTATTTTTGGCTCGTCGAGTTTCTCGACAGTTTCCTCGACGAAAATGTACACACGACCGGTTTCCTCAGCAAAAAAATATCTCCCAGCAAGTTTCTTGCTGGTTTTTGCCGAGAAACTCGGTCGTGTATACGAGGCTTCACTGCCATTATTGCTGCTGTTTTTACTTTATAAAAAAATTACTACACTATGAGACTTTTATCCGTGGCGTCAGTTTTTACATTCTAGCCCCTTCCTGAGTGTCCATTGGAGTGGATTTATGCCATTAGCAGAACCAATCTGGTGTTCCCAAAGCGTTTTTTGACCGTCCTGTAAAAAGGGTTTAAACAGCTCTGGTGAGGAACCATCTTCCTACTGAGCACTCGTGGTGGAAGATCTAGAAGTTTTATCTCAGAGCATTTCATTATGGTGTTGGGATTTATTCACTTATGGACTTTATGCTTGCTTATTTTTTCATTTATGTGCACATTTAAGTTTCATGCAGTGTTTTTCTTTGTGCCAGTTTTTCACATGAACATGTATAGCGCCTTATTCTTTACTTTATAATTCTACACAGTTTAGTGATTTGTTCACTTTAAAGGGGGCAACTGTTGGTTTATATGTTCTTATCCCCACAAGGCGCCATTTTTTTGGTCTATATTTTCACATAAGTCATGTGTATTTTTCCTTGAATGTTGGTGTGCTTTGTACGTTGTATTTTTTTATTTATTTTTTGTTTCAGATCTGCGCAGAAATCCTCTTTACCTCTGTGCATGAGCATCCCGTAATAAAGACAAGTCACTCCTGCTTCTTCTCCTTGTGCAGGGTGACTGGTCTTGTCCCCGCCCCCTTCTGTAGTTGTCTGCTGCAGGCAGCCTATAGTGGGTGGAACTGCTGGGCCTCTCCACAGCTCAGCTCTCAGCACAGGCTACAGTGTGTATAGATGATATCACTGCTAATTTTATATAGTAATATGTTGGTTTGCAAAGGTGTTTGGTGCCCATAAAATTGATTTATATATTCTGGTGTTGTTGAGGAATGAAAGTTTGTGTACCTTGTGTTCAGCTTTAAAATCCTTGCATGCCCTACCATTAAGCATTCTCCCCTTAGGCTCCCAAGAAAGTGCAAGGCACGCTGGTAGCATTTCAGCTGAGGATCGGCAGGTACATCTTGCATTACGGTCACCATTGAATTTCTCACACCTCGATCCAACATCGGTTTCTCCGTCTAGGTCTGGCAACCTCTGCGAGGTGACTCTTTCCATTAAAATTTATGAACTTTGCAATCACCCGCTGATGGACAGTGGAGCCCAGAAGACAATTCCCCACATGTCATTAGCGCTAATGAGGGCACAATGTCACATCCACCAGGGAAAAGGCAGACGAGCAGCTGAAATTGTGGATTTCGCGTAACGACCCCCGATAATGTCACATGCCGCATTGTTAAAACACTCATTAGGCAAATGTGACCTTAAAACCTCTTTTGTTTGTGCTGCCATTTAAATTGCAATTAACTCTGCTAATTAGTTCCCATATTTATCTGTTTACAAGTGACAAACCTGCACCGGCCACCAGGGAAAAATTTATGGAAAAAAAAAAAACAGATTTTGACATATTTCAAACTGTTCTCCCATTAGTCCGTTCTTTTCGGGAGAGAGGTGGGTGTAAAAAAATCTGTCTTCCTTTAGTTGAAATGAAATGTGAACATTTTTCCAAAATGTCATTTCTCGGTTTTATCACCTTGCCTTTTGTCAAAACTTGTAGAAAATTCAGCCGACAATGCTTCGTTAAACAGGAGGTTGTCTTACATCCTTATATGGCTTTCCCAAGCGTCTAACAGCTTAATGATACATCCAGTTCTTAAGCTTGCAATTTAGCTGGCCATGGACAGACCCTACTTGTGCGGATAGTGATAAAGACCAACATTTATGACTACCAAAAACATTTTACAGCTTGGGATTCAGGTGGTGATGGTCCTCAAAGAACTGAGGGGTCAGACCGAAAAAAATGATTGGAGAACCATAAAATGGCCAAAACATATTCAGTGAAAAAAGAGAGGGGAGAAGCCAGAGAGCCTTTAGAGTCAATTAAGAAAACAAAAAAATCAAAAGGGAAAATGTACTTACATCTGGTGAGGATGTGATCAGGGTCAAGTTTATAAGGAGACAAAGGGGGAATTTACCCTGGGCACCACAGACAGAAGACAAAATGATATAAAACAATATAAAAAACTATATCTAAAATAAAAAAATATATAATATTAAAATAATATAACATGCGTAATTTTATTAAGTTTTATTAAGTGTATTTTTGAAAGTAATATTTTGCTGCCCATCATCTGTAAAACTCGGGACTGGAGCAAGAATGAATTCAAGCAAACCACACATGGAGCAATATGACTGTGTGTGTTTGGGCATCTGTGACCTCAAAATAACGTTGTGTCATACATTTAAAAAATGTGCAATATAAACCAACTGTGTATCAGGGCCCCCCACCAAACCTGAAGTGCCTTGGGCCTCCCAAGGCCAAAATCTGTCTCCGGCTGTGGTAATCCATAGGTGCTAGAAACATGCAACCTTCCATGATTGCAGGTTGAGAAAAGGCCAGTCTTCACATGGCATAAAACCGATCACTGATGGTATGGAGGTACCAATCCTGGATCCTCTATAGGTCAGGTGGGTATTGTACTGGTAGGATGAGAGGTAGTAAAAAGCCCATCAGTGAAACTAATGGCAGAGGCACCCATTATGGTGTCTCTAATGATCGGTTAGGATTCACCAGGTTTGAAGAACATCAAATAGTTCCAGGTCCAGGGGACCTACGACCGGCCAGTACCGGGTCCCCAAAGTTACCAGAGAAATGACTGTTTAACATAGGAGTCTATGGAAGGGGTGCCCAGGTTTGAAAAATCGGTGCTCCCCGGCTGTAGGTCCCCCCGGACAACAAACTTTGCACACATGTAGAGGAAGAGTGGGGCTACATGTGTGCCAAGTTTGCCAGTACCGGGTCCCCAAATTCCGGTAGATCAGGCGCAAAAAGTTGACTTGAGTATAAGCCGAGGGGGGCATTTTCAGCACAAAAAAATGTGCTGAAAAACTCGGCTTATACTCAAGTATATACGGTATTTCACGTTTATACCTTCTTGTGTTTATTGCAATATTTTTCCATTTCAAATTAGAATTCATTTTCGAAGTTGAATTAATTTTCAAATTCAAATTCATTTTCAAATTCAAATTCATTTTCAAATTCATTTTCAAATTCAAATTCATAATTGGAATTTGAAAATGATTTTGAGTTTAAAATGGAAACATATTTTGACAAAAATTTTTGCGGTGATTTCAGGGAGACTTGAGGTCTATGAACCTGCACTCACATCAAAGTCGGACCAAAGTAGTGCAGGGACTACTTTGAAGTCGGCACGACTTGAAGTCGTAGTAATATCAATGGTAGTCTTTGAAAATCATGGGGAACAACTGGCCATGCGACTTTGCAGTCCCAAGTCTTAGGGCAAGTCGTAAAAGTGTGAAAGGGGCCTAAGAACGATTAGCCGAAAATAGGAACGAAAATCAGAAAATTCAAAAACCTGAAGAGTTCGAAAATCTAAAAAAAAATTAACTGACTAATAATAACTTAACTATTACTAACTATTAAATTATAGGTATTGGAATTTCCTTTCAAATTTGGCTTTTAGTGAACGTAACGAATACTAATTTATCCGAAGTTACGAATTATCTGTAATAACAAATGCTGCACCTAAACTAATGGAACATAACAAATTAATAATAATAATAACTAACAATAATAATAAAAACTGATTATTATTTGTTAATATTTTGTTCCGTTCCATTTGTTTAGATGCGGCATTCTTTATTTTGGATAATTTGTAACGTCAGATAAACTCATATTCGTTGCGTTCACTAACAGCCAAATTTGAAAGGAAATTCCAATACCTATAGTTTAATAGTTAGTTATTATTGTTAGTTAGTAATTATTTCAAATTTTCTGATTTTTCTTTGTTATTTTCGTATTTTCTAATTTTTGGATTTTCGTTCTTTCTAATTTTTGGATTTTCCTGTTTTATTTTTGGATTTTTGAGTTTTCGGATTTTAGAATTTCCGAATTTTCTAATTTTCAAATTTCCGAATGTTCAAATTTCCAAATTTTCAGATTTCCGAATTTCGAATTTTTGAATTTACACATTTTTGAATTTATGATAAAAACAAAAAACGAATGAAACAAAAATGAAAACAAACAAATTTTAGGGCACTTAACGTATTTATGAATTTTCAAATTTCCGAATTTTAGAATGTCCGAATTTCCAAATTTTCAAATTTCCGAATTCCGAATTTGCGAATTTTTGAATTTCCAAATTTTAGAATTTATGATAAAAACAAAAAACTAATGAAACAAAAATGAAAACAAACAAATTTTAGGGCACTGCACATGTCCACCAGACAATAACAACAGCATCTGCCCAGATACTTGACAGGCAGCTGGCTCAGCCTTTCAGTGGGCTGCTAAGAGCTTGATCCAGCCACTCCCGCCCCCTTCACAGTCCAATGCTCCAGGGAGTGTTGGAGGGACAGAGCAAAGAGTGGTGACTGACAGTCACCGCTCTGTATTCAGAGTGGACCCAAGAACTAAACAATCAGTGGTCTTTGATTACTCAGTTCTGGTGTTGAGCCAGCAGGGGACAGCTGCTGCTTCGGATTGATGCTGCAGCCATCTAGGTGAGTATAAATGTTTGTTGTATTTGATTTCCATACTTCGTCTTTAACAAGCAGTAAATGAGCTGTCTAATCCACATCTGTATTTGCAGTTTCAATGCAGCAAATCATTCTCAAATTGCAAGGCAGAATCATTAAAGTCATTGGCTAAGCCTGCTCACCCTTAGAGCAGTAATTTAGCAGCTCAGCCCCTTGCTCTTCTCGCAAAAACTCTTGTGTCTATTCACTTTTTTGGTGAATGGGTAGGGGTACAATGTTCACATTCCCCTCAGATTCCGCTTAGCCCCCCAATCCGCAGACCCCCATAACCACAGCCCAGGTTTGTGGGAAGAGACCCTTGTTCCCATTAACATGGGGTGAGGGGGCAGAACACCCCCCCCCATGTTGAGCACATCTGGCCTGGTATGGTTCAGGAGGGGTGGGCACCCACTCGTCCCCACCCCTCATTTTCTAGCCTGCCGGGCTGCATGCTCAGCTAAGGGTCTGGTATGGATATGGGGGAGGGGGGGGACCACACCCCTCTTTTTTTTTTAATTTTGGCTTGGGGTTCCCCTTAAAATCCATTCCAGACCCAAAGGGCCTGGTATGGATTTGGGGGAGGACCCCACTCTGTTTTTTTTCCTGACTTTTCTATTGCTGACAGCTGATGGATTAAAAAATCTATAAATATATGCCATACTTTGTAAATGCTATAACTTTGCATCCCTCGAAAAATCACTGAACAATAATAAAAAAAATAAAAAAAATCCATAAATATATCCCATACTTTGTAGACGCTATGGGCCAGATTCAGAGAAGAAGTACGCCGGAGTATCTGCTGATACTCCGGCGTACTTTCAAATTTGCAGTGTCGTATCTTTAGTTTGAATCCTCAAACCAAGATACAACGGCTTCTGGCTTTGATCCGACAGGCATACGGCTTCGTACGCCGTCGGGTATGCTAATTAGCTGTTTATGGCGATTCACGAAGGTACGCGCGGCCGTCGCATTCTCTTACGTCGTCGCTAGTCGGCTTTTCCCGGCGTATAGTTAAAGCTGGTATTTTGTGGCCTATCTTTAGACTTGCCATGTTAAAGTATGGCCGTCGTTCCCGCGTCGAATTTCAATTTATTTTTTTTGGCGTAAGTCGTCCGTGAATAGGAAAGGACGTAACTCACGTTGACGTTCAAAAAATGACGTCGGTGCGACGTCATTTCGCGCAAAGCGCGGCGGGAAATTTCAAAACGGAGCATGCGCAGTACGTTCGGCGCGGGAACGTGCCTAATTTAAATGATACACGCCCCATTTGAATTAGGCGGGCTTGCGTCGGACGGGTTTACGCTACGCCGTCGCAAGTTTACAGGCAAGTGCTTTGTGAATCAAGCACTTGCCCATAAAACTTGCGGCGGTGTAACGTAAATGCAATACGTTACGCCGCCGGAATTCTACGTGAATCTGGCCCTATAAGTTTCACGAAAACCAGTCAATATACGCTTATTGGGATTTTTTTTTACCAAAAACATATAGCAGAATACATATTGGCCTAAATTGATGAAGAAATTAAATTGTTTTATTGGATGTGTTTTTTAACACAAAGTAAATATTTTTTTATTTTTTTTCAAAATTGTCATCTTTTTTTGTTTATAGGTCAAAAAATAAAAGCCGCAGAGGTGATCAAATACAACCAAAAGAAATCTCTATTTGTGGGAAAAAAAGGACATCAATTTTATTTGGGTACAGCGTTGTACGATAGTTAAAACGTGCCGTATTACAAAAAATGGCCTGGTCATTAAAGTGGAGGTTCACCCTATAAAAAATTTTTAACACTGCATCCAGCACCATGCTGCATATAAAATGTCACTGACCTTTATTTTTTTTCCCCCGTAGATATCGTTTAGCCGTGGAATTCACCGCGGCTTCCGGGTAGGGAATCCCGTGGGAGTGGGCATTCCTATTGACATGCCAATCAATTGGCATGCTAAACGACGGCGCACACAGCGCGTCACGACTTCCCGAAGGAAGCTCGGGTCGGCTTGGCTCTATTCGGCGCCGGTGCCGAATAGAGCCGAGCCGACCCGAGCTTCCTTTGGGAGCGCTCGTTCTGGTAAAACTACCGTTCTGAATGGAGTAAGCACATTCATCACTCTGTAACAGACAAAAAAGCGCAAATCGTCTTTTACTAACATGGAATCAGCTAAAGCGTCATTCGGATGGAACTTCCCCTTTATAGTGTCGTCGTACGTGTTGTACTTCACCGCGCTTTGCTAGAGCATTTTTTTAAAAACAATGGTGTGTGGGCAAGGCCGTTTTAATGATGAAGTTGGAAAAACTTTGTTTTTTTCTACATGCTGAAAAACTTTGTTTTTTTCTACATGCTGAAAAACTTTGTTTTTTCTACATGCTGAAAAACGTCGTTTTTTTTCATGCTGAAAAATGATCGTGTGTACGCGGCATAAGAATTCATTGAGAATTTCTTTTATATCCATTGAGCCAGATATTGATGTGTTAGTTTATCAAAAACAACGTCAAATATCGCACTCGTTTTATGTTGCCTTCTTTTACTTTTATAATAAAAAAAAATGAAAAAATGTTTTAAGTTTTAGTACTCAGATAGGTAGTTTATCTATATCAGTGATCGTTAACTTATGATCTGCCTAACATTTTCTGCTCAGCAGCTATCCTTATTATTAGTGTATTTTATGTGCGGCCCAAGACAATTCCTCTTCTTCCAATGTGGCCCAGGGAGGTCAAAGGTTGGACCCCCCGTGTGTTAATTTATTAATGGCCATTACATCTAACTATGTATACACGTATCTCTTCCAAATCCTATATGTGTGTGTATGTGGTAAAATTTACTGTAAATGGTGAGGCTGTTAGGATTCAGCAATGTTCCGGTGACCACACAAATATACAATGTGCGTTCAATAATCCTCTAAACTGAGAGCTAATTAATCTGACATCATTCATTATCTGTTACTGATCTGTACCAGTTGGAGGCTTTTCTTTATGTACCCCAAGCAGAGGCTCTGACATTAATGTTCTAAAGATGTGTTTTTTTTTCTAGTATTTTACACAAGTTAGGGAAAAGAAATGTAATAAATATCTCATGTAGGAAATGGCTCTTATGCTACTGCGCCACCATGTGGTTGTTCATAGACATGCATGCAGATTTGCTGTTGCAATTAAAAAGTTGTGTTATGCCTCGTACACACGGCCGGACTTTCTGAGAAAAAAAGTCAGACGGGCTTTTTTTCTCGGAAAGTCCGGCTGTGTGTAGCCTCCTTCCGACTTTTTTTGTCGCAAGTGCAACGGACCTTAGATTGAGAACCTGTTCTCTTTTTTTCTGTCGGACTTCCAACGGACTTTTGCGCCGGTCAAAAGTCCGACCGTGTGAACAAGGCATTAGAAGTCTCATGGGGCCTATTTATTATTGATAATTATTTTATTGCCTTTTTTTTTTTTACTTTTAACCACTTCATTACTGGGCACTTAAACCCCCTTCGTGGCCAGACCAATTTTCAGCTTTCATGGCTGACGCATTTTGAATGACAATTGCGCGGTCATACAACACTGTACCCAAATTATATTTTTATCATTTTTTTCCCACAAATAGAGCTTTCTTTTGGTGGTATTTGATCATCTCTGCGATTTTTATTTTTTGCGCTATAAACAAAAAAAGACAGAAAATTTTGAAAAAAAAACACAATATTTTTTACTTTTTGTTATAATAATATCCCAATTTTTTTTTTTTATATTTTTTTCCTCGGTTTAGGCCGATACGTATTCTTCTACATATTTTTGTTAAAAAAAACCGCAATAAGCGTATATTGATTGGTTTGCGCAAAAGTTATAGCGCCTACAAAATAGGGGATAGATTTATGATTTATTTTTTATTTAGAATTTTTTACTAGTAATGGTGGCGATTTTTTTTTTCAGGTCTGCGATATTGCGGTGGACATATCGGACACTTTTGACACAATTTTGGGACCATTCACATTTATACAGCGATTAGTGCTATAAAAATGCACTAATTACTGTAAAAATGTGACTGGCAGGGAAGGGGTTAACACTAAGGGGTGAGGAAGGGGTTATATGTATTCCCTGGGTGTGTTCTAACTGTGTGGGGGAAGGGGGGTGACTGGGGGAGGTGACCGATGCTGTGTCCCTATGTACAAGGGACACAGATCGGTCTCCTCTCTCCCTGACAGGACGTGGAGCTCTGTGTTCAAAAAATGTTCACACCCACCTGTGCCCAGAACCTGTTTTTTCCCTAAAAAGGGTGCTGCAGCCATGCACATCCCAGGTGCTTAACCACTGCAGCCCCAGAAGAATTTACCCCCTTCCTGACCAAAGCACTTTTTGCGATTCGGCACTGCGTCGCTTTATCCGGCAATTGCGCGGTCGTGTGACCCAAACAAAATCGACGTCATTTTTTTCCTACAAATAGAGCTTTCTTTTGGTGCTATTTGATCACTTCTGCGGGTTCCATTTTTTACACTATAAAAAAAAAAAGAGCGACAATTTTGAAAAAAATATATATTTTTTACTTTTTGTTATAATAAATATCCCCCCCCCCCCCCCAAAATATATATATAAATGTCTTTCTCAGTTTAGGCAGATATGTATTCTTCTACATATTTTTGGTAAAAAAAATTGCAATAAGCGTTTATTGATTGGTTTGCACAAAAGTTATAGGCCCGGATTCAGATAGGAGTTACGACGGCGTATACGCCGTCGTAACTCTGAGTGTGCGGGGTCGTATCTATGCGCCTGATTCTTAGAATCAGTTACGCATAGATTTCCCTAAGATCCGACCGGCGTAAGTCTCTTACACCGTCGTATCTTAGTTGTATATTTACGCTGATCGCTGATCGCCACCATTACTAGTAAAAAAAAATCCATAAACATATCCCATAGTTTATAGATGCTATAACGTTTGCACACCAATCCATATACGCTTATTGGGATTTTTTTTTACCAAAAACATGTAGCAGAATACATATTTGCCTAAATTGATGAGGATATTTGATTTTTTTTTTTTTTTATTGGATATGTTCTGTAGCAGAAACTAAAAAATATAGTAGTTTTCTCAAAATTGTTGTCATTTTTTTGTTTATGGCGCAAAAAATTAAATCTGCAGAGGTGATCGAATACTACCAAAAGAAAGCTCTATTTGTGGGGAAAAAGGGACATCAATTTTATTTGTGTACAGCGTCGCATGACCGCGCAATTGTCAGTTAAATTAACCACTTGCCGCCCGCCATATAGCAAAATGACGTCGGCAAAGTGGTTTCAATATCCTGACTGGTCGTCATATGATGTTCTCAGGATATTGAGCCGCTGCGCGCCCCCGGGGGCGCGCATCGCGGCGATCGTTGTTGCAGGGTGTCATTCTGACACCCCGCAACACCGATCTAGGAGACTCTTTACCACGTCCAATCACAGCTGATCACGATGTAAACAGGAAAAGCCGGTAATCGGCTTTTCCTCACTCGCGTCTGTCAGACGTGAGTAGATTTTTGGGGGGCGCAAACAAACGAAAAAAAAAAAAAACAATTGCAGCCATTGCCCATCAAATGCAGCCACTGTGCCATGCCATAAATTATCGCCACTGTGCCATGCCATCAATTGTCGCCACTGTGCCATCAATTGTCGCCACTGTGCCATGCCTTCAAATGCAGCCACTGTTCCATGCAATGCAGCCACTGTGCCATCATTTATCAGCACTGTGCCATGCCATCAAACGCAGCCACTGTGCCATCAATTGTCGCCACTGTGCCATCAATTGTCGCCACTGTGCCATCAATTGTCGCCACTGTGCCATGCCAAACGCAGTCACTGTGCCATCAATTGTCACCAATGTGCCCATCAATTGTCACCAATGTGCCATCAAACACAGCCACTGTGCCATGCCATCAATTGTTACCACTGTGCCCACATCAATTGTTACCACTGTGCCCACATCAATTGTTACCACTGTGACCACATCAATTGTTACCACTGTGCCAACATCAATTGTCACCACTGTGCCCTTTAATTGTTGCCACTTTGCCCTTTAATTGTTGCCACTGTGCCCTTTAATTGTCGCCACTGTGCCCTTTAATTGTCGCCACTGTGCCCTTTAATTGTTGCCACTGTGCCCTGTAAAATGCTGCCCCCTTGCCCCCCCCCCACCCAGCACTTACCTTTCTGGGGTCAGCCATCCTCCTTCCACGGTCCCTCGATGTCTTCTCCCGCCCTCGATGATGCTTCAGCCAATCAGGTTACCGGTAACCAGAACCGGTGAACCTGATTGGCTGAGACGCCTGTCAGTCTTATCCAAGGAACGCACCCCCAGTGCGTCCCCTGGATAACTATTTGGAAGCCGATTACAGCCTGAGGGCTGTAATCGGAAAGCCTATCAGAGCCGCTGGCTCTGATAGGCACTTCCAAAGCCAACCAGCTGCCGTTATTCAGATGGGCGGTGCTCACCAGAGGGGCGGCTATCTGAATAGTGGGCGGCAGCAACAATACACAGATTCATGCAATGCATGAATCTATGTATTGTATTCAGTGGCGGTGCGGGAGCGAGAGGGGGCGGCGCTCCGGCACCCTCTATGGACGCACCGCCACTGCTGATGGGCACTGATGAGGTGGCACCAATGAGATGGCACTGACAGGCACTGATATGCAGCACTGATAGGTGGCACTGATATGCAGCACTGAAGGGCATTGATAGGCGCCACTGATATACAGCACTGATAGGTAACACAAATATGCAGCACTGATGGGCACTGATAGGTGGCACTGATGGGCATGGATAGGCAGCACTGATGGGCACTGAAAGGCTGCACTGATGGATACTTATGGGTGGCACTGCTGGGCACTGATAGAGTTCACTGGTGGCACTGGCAGGCATTTTTCATTGGCACTGATTGGCAGCTGCCTGGTGGTCTAGGGTGGCATACGTAGTGGTCCTGTGTAGTGGCCATCCCTGGTGGTCCTGGCGGCATCCTGGTGGTCCTGGGCGGGCATCAGAGGGGGGCTGTGCTGATAATCAGCGCATAGCCCCCCCTGTCAGGAGAGCAGACGATCGGCTCTCTTCTACATCGCCAGGGTTCCCAACCGCCAGTAAATTTACTGACAGTTTGTAAAAAACAGTGATTTTTTTACAACTGCCAGTAAATTTCAGGGGCTGATCATTTCATGCTGTGTTGACTTTTTAAGTGTAAATTAAGCAAATGACTTTGTTATGGGTATTGTCAGTGTTTCTGTATCATGTTTATACTGTTCAAATATTCACTGTGTTAGTTTTCAATAGGAGTTCTGTCATTTCTCAGGTTGCCACAGTAAAAAATGTGCTCTGCCAGTAAATTTTTCATGTTTTGTCAGTAAAAAAATGGTGCTACCCGTGTCTGTCAGATGCAAGTGAGGAAAAGCCAATAAACGTCTCTTCCTGTTTACATTGTGATCAGCCGTGATTGGACGCGGCTGATTGCGTGGTAAAGATTCCCCGTCAGAGACTCTTTATGTAGATCGAAGTTGCGGTGTGTTAGACTGACACACCGCAAAAACGATCGCCGCGATGCACGCCCCCACGGGCGCACGCCGGCAGTTATCCTACTCGACGTCATATGACGCCCAGTAAGGATAATTAAACCACTTCCGTCATTTCACTGGCAGGAAGGAAAGTGGTTAAAGCGTTTTTTTTTCCCCACTGCGCAAATACAGTGTGACATAAAATATTTGAAATCCGCGCCCGCGTATCCTTACGCCGATTCTCAAAGGCAGATACGCTTAAAAAATAGGCTTTCTCCACCGACGTAACTTGATTGCGGCGGCGTAGAATTGTGTGCAATATTACGTTGGCCGCTAGGGGCGCTTCCGTTGTTTTCGGCGTAGAATATGCAAATTACCTAGATACGCCGATTCACAGACGTACGTGCGCCTGGCAGTAGTTTTTTACGTTGTTTGCGTAAGTCGTTTTCGTCGTAACGTTGCTCCTGCTATTAGGTGGCGCAGCCAATGTTAAGTATGGACGTCGTTCCCGCTTCAAAATTTGAATTGTTTGCGTAAGTCGTTCGCGAATAGGGCTGGAAGTAATTTACGTTCACGTCGAAACCAATACGTTGTTGCGCCGTACTTGGAAGCAATGCACACTGGGATATGTACACGGACGGCGCATGTGCCGTTCGTAAATCACGTCAGGTTATCACATATTAGCATAAAACACGCCCCCTTCCCCATTTGAATTACGCGCGCTTACGCCGGCCCCATTTACGCTACGCCGCCGCGACTTACGGAGCAAGTGCTTTGTGAATACTGCACTTGCCCCTGTAGGTTGCGGAGGCGTAGCGTAAATACACTACGCTGCGCCGCCGTAACTTAAAGCGCAGCTACGTGAATCTACACCATTGCATTTTATTCTCTAATGTTTGGGGGTTTATAAGTAATTTTCTAGCACAAAGTACTACTTTTAAAATGTTCCTTCTCTGGCTGACCGCAGAGGGTTTCCCTCACTGGGTACATGCTTATTGTGGGTCATGTTCTCGGTTACAATATAAGGGGTGGGTATAGGAGAAAGTGAAGAGTGCATTTTATTGATTTCACAACATCCGCCTCCATATCCCGAACTGAGGCCAGTCCGAGGAGGCTGAACATGGCGGCTCCTCCTCCTTCTCCTCAGCCTTTCCCGCCTCTCCCTGACCCCGCCCCCGGTCGTAGTCTCCGCCCTCGTGCTGTCACCATGGTGCCCGGTGGGGTGTGGAAGGCGCTGTGTACGGCGGTGGCGGTCTCGGTGGGGGCGGAGTTGTTGTTCCGGTATTGGAGGAGGCAGAGGAAGGCGGTTAAGGAAGCTCTCTTCTTCCCGGTGCCGGTGAGCTGTATGGAAGGAATTCTGAGCCCCGGTCTCCGGTGCATGTGTCCGCTCCCTCATACTGACACGGACAGCGCCCTCCACCGGCTGATGAGGCGCCTCCTGGAGGCCCGGAGGAGTGTGGAGCTCTGTATCTTCGCCTTCTCCTATCCTCCTCTGGGCCAGGCCGTCCTACTTCTCCACCAGAGAGGAGTCCGAGTCCGGGTCATCACCGACAGAGACTACATGGCGGCCTCCGGATCCCAGATAGGAGCTCTGAGGAAGGCCGGTGAGCACAGGGTTCTGGTGGTCAGGCCTGGTTGGGGGGTGCTGGAGGTCAGTTCTGGTTTGGGGGGGGGGGGTGTGCTGGTGGCCAGGCCTGCTGGGTTTGGTGGTCAGGCCTGGTTTGTGGGGGGGGGGGGGGGTTTAGTGGTCAGGCCTGGTTGGGGGGTGCTGGAGGTCAGGCCTGGTTTGGGGGGGGGGGGTGCTGGAGGTCAGTTCTGGTTTGGGGGGGGGGGTGCTGGAGGTCAGGCCTGGTTGGTGGGGGGGGGGGGGGGTTTAGTGGTCAGGCCTGGTTGGTGGGGGGGGGGTGCTGGAGGTCAGTTCTAGTTTGGGGGGGGGGGGGTTCTGGAGGTCAGGCCTGGTGGGTTTGGTGGTTTAGTGGTCAGGCCTGGTTGGGGGGGGGGTTGCTAGAGGTCTGGTTGTGGGAGGGGGGGTGCTAGAGGTCAGTTCTGGTTTGGGGGGTGGTGCTAGAGGTCAGGTCTGGTTTGGGGGGTGGTGCTAGAGGTCAGTTCTGGTTTGGGGGGGGGGTGCTGGAGGTCAGGCCTGGTTGGTGGGGGGGGGGGGGGCTTTAGTGGTCAGGCCTGGTTGGTGGGGGGTTAGTGGTCAGGGCTGGTTGGGGGGGGGGGGGTTGCTAGAGGTCAATTCTGGTTTGGGGGGGGGGGGGTTGCTTCAGGTCTGGTTTGGGGAGGGGGGGTGCTAGAGGTCAGTTCTGGTTTGGGGGGGGGGGGGGGTGCTAGAGGTCAGTTCTGGTTTGGGGGGGGGGGTGCTAGAGGTCAGTTCTGGTTTGGGGGGGGGTGCTAGAGGTCAGTTCTGGTTTGGGGGGGGGGGGGCTGGAGGTCAGGCCTGGTTGGTGGGGGGGGGGGGGGGCTTTAGTGGTCAGGCCTGGTTGGGGGGGGGGGGTGCTAGAGGTCAGTTCTGGTTTGGGGGGGGGTGCTAGAGGTCAGTTCTGGTTTGGGGGGGGGTGCTAGAGGTCAGTTCTGGTTTGGGGGGGGGGGTGCTGGAGGTCAGGCCTGGTTGGTGGGGGGGGTGCTGGAGGTCAGTTCTGGTGGGGGGGGGTGCTGTAGGTCAGTTCTGGTTTGGGGGGGGGGTGCTGGAGGTCAGTTCTGGTTTGGGGGGGGGGGGGGGGTGCTGGAGGTCAGTTCTGGTTTGGGGGTGGGGTGCTGGAGGTCAGTTCTGGTTTGGGGGTGGGGTGCTGGAGGTCAGTTCTGGTTTGGGGGGGGGGGTGCTGGAGGTCAGTTCTGGTTTTGGGGGGGGGGGGGTGCTGGAGGTCAGTTCTGGTTTGGGGGGGTGGGGGTTCTGGTAGTCAGGCCTGGTTGGTGGGGGGGGGGGCTTTAGTGGTCAGGCCTGGTTGGTGGGGGGTTAGTGGTCAGGGCTGGTTGGGGGGGGGGGGTTGCTAGAGGTCAATTCTGGTTTGGGGGGGGGGGGGGGGTTGCTTCAGGTCTGGTTTGGGGAGGGGGGGTGCTAGAGGTCAGTTCTGGTTTGGGGGGGGGGTGCTAGAGGTCAGTTCTGGTTTGGGGGGGGGGGGTGCTAGAGGTCAGTTCTGGTTTGGGGGGGGGGGGTGCTGGAGGTCAGGCCTGGTTGGTGGGGGGGGGTGGGGGCTTTAGTGGTCAGGCCTGGTTGGGGGGGGGGGGTGCTAGAGGTCAGTTCTGGTTTGGGGGGGGGTGCTAGAGGTCAGTTCTGGTTTGGGGGGGGGGGTGCTAGAGGTCAGTTCTGGTTTGGGGGGGGGGGTGCTGGAGGTCAGGCCTGGTTGGTGGGGGGGGTGGGGGCTTTAGTGGTCAGGCCTGGTTGGGGGGGGGGGGGGTGCTGGAGGTCAGTTCTGGTGGGGGGGGGGTGCTGGAGGTCAGTTCTGGTTTGGGGGGGGGGTGCTGGAGGTCAGTTCTGGTTTGGGGGGGAGGGGGGGTGCTGGAGGTCAGTTCTGGTTTGGGGGTGGGGTGCTGGAGGTCAGTTCTGGTTTGGGGGTGGGGTGCTGGAGGTCAGTTCTGGTTTGGGGGGGGGGGGGTGCTGGAGGTCAGTTCTGGTTTGGGGGGGGGGGGGTGCTGGAGGTCAGTTCTGGTTTGGGGGGGTGGGGGTTCTGGTAGTCAGGCCTGGTTGGGGGGGGGGGGGTTGGTAGTCAGGCCTGGTTGGGAAGGGAGGTGCTGGAGGTCAGGTCTGGTTGTAAAACCTTTTGCACAACTTTTGTAAAGTAAATTAAATATTATATTTTTCTATATTTACTTATACTTTTTTGTATATTATTTTCATTGCCCTTAAAATCCCATTTCTTTGAGGTATTCATTTTTCTAGGTCTGGTTGGGGGGGGGGGAAGAGAGATCAGGCTTGGTTGGGGGGTAGATTGGGGTGGAGATCATGAGTGGTGGGGGATAAGAGTCAGGGGCGGGGGTGTAGGTCAGGTGGATTGTGGGAAAGGTGCACAGTGAGCCATGGTGTGGTATGGGAGTTTAAGTCAAGCTTGGGGGGGGGGGGATTTATTTTTGTAAGCGCTTCTATTGAAGATAAATTGCACCTTATTTTATAAACACACACAACCACAGTGGTGTTTATATTGTTGATACATTGTTTATTTTAAATAATTGTTGAAGTACAGTATTATTAGTCACATCGCTGTCACTTTACAAACAGACTATTTTAAATTGAAGTAATTGTAAAGGAAGTATTTTTATTTTTATTTTAATGTTCTCTATGCTTTAGGATAAAATGCCTTCTGTGTGCAGCAGCCCCCCTAATACTTACCTGAGCCCCATCAAGATCCAGCGATGTTTCAGGAGTGTCTCAGTTGTCCGGGACTCCCCTCCTCATTGGCTGAGATGGCAGCGCCATTTGGCTCCGGCTGCTGTCAATCAAAGTCAATCAGCCAATGAGGCGAAAAGGGGCAGGCTGCAGCTCCGTGTCTGAATGCCAACACACACATTCCTGGGTGATGAAGCGAACTGTGTGTAGTCAGAGAATGTCACCAGCACACCAAGATCTCCAAAAAAAAGTTGATGCCACGCATGACCCCTTCATCGGACATGTCACATACCTGATGAAGGGGTCCTGTGTGGCTCTGAAATGTTGCTTGATGATGTTATCGCTGATTAAAGCTTTGGACTCATTTTTGGAGATCTTGGTGTGCTGGTGACATATACTCTCTGGCCCAGATTCACGTAGAATTCTTTAGGCGGGCGTAGCGCATCTCAGATACACTACGCCGCTGTAACTTAGAGCGGCAGGTCCCGTATTCTCAAAGAACTTGCGCTTTAAGTTACGCCGGCGTAGTGTAACTGGGCCGGCGTAAGCCCGCCTAATTCAAATGTGGAAGTGGTGGGCGTGTTTTATGGAAATTAATCGTGACCCCACGTAATCAAAGCTTTTAACGAACGGCGCATGCGCCGTCCGTGGACGTATCCCAGTGCGCATGCTCCAGATTACGCCGCAAAGACTCAATGCTTTCGACGTGAACGCAACTTACGCACAGCCCCATTCACGGACGACTTACGCAAACAATGTAAAACGTGAAAAATTCGACTCAGTTCCGACGTCAATACGTAACATTGGTACGCTTCATAGAGCAGGGGTAACTTTACGCTCAAAAAAGCCTTACGTAAACGAGGTAAAAAAATGCGCCGGGCGCACGTACGTTTGAGAATCGGCGTATCTAGCTCATTACCATATTCGACGTGTAAATCGACGGAAGCGCCACCTAGCGGCCAGCGTAAATATGCAACTTAGATACGACGGCGTAAGAGACTTACGCCGGTCGGATCTAAGACAAATCTATGCGTAACTGATTCTAAGAAGCAGGCGCATGGATACGACGCCTCACACTCAGAGTTACGACAACGTATCTCCTTTGAGAATCTGGGCCTCTGTGTCTAAATGGACACGGGGAGCTGTAGCTCGGCTCAGGTGCCCCCATGGCAAGCTGCTTACTGTGGGGGCACGCAACAGTAGGGAGGGGCCAGGAGTGCGGAAGTGGGACCCAAGAAGAGGAGGATCTGGGCTGCTCTGTGCAAAGTAAAACATGTTTGTTATTTTGAACTAAAAAAAAATACTTTAGTAGCACTTTGAGTTAAAGCAGAGGTCCACCTATAAAAAAATATATATATATATATATATATTAAAAGCCAGCACCTACAAATGCTGCAATATATGGACACTCACCTGTCCAGGGCGCCCCCGATGTCAGAAGCCGATCAGTCTCTCGGCTGCTGCTGCCACCATCCTCGGTGAGGGAATCAGGAAGTGAAGCCTTGCGGCTTCACCGCCAGATTCCCTACTGCGCATGCGCGAGTCGCGCTACGCGTCCTTACTGGTCCCTATTGTCTTCTGGGACCTGTGTGTCTCCCAGAAGACAACGGGGGAGGATGGTGTAGGTCACTGAGGTGATCTATGCCCCGAAGTGGGAGCAAATACCTGTATTACACAGCTATCTGCTCCCTCCTCCCCCCTGAAAGGTGCCAAATGTGACGCCGGAAGGGGGAGGATTCCAAAAAGTGGAAGTTCCATTTTTGGGTGGGACTCCACTTTAATTACAGCAGTGCAATACATTTTAATTAGGTTCCATCTTGCCCTTTGTTTGTTCCATCATCCACCTAGATTGTAATAAACTTCATGATAAACAGGCGTGGCACAATTCTGCTTATTATTTATGAAACGCTAGAATGTGAATACAGCCTGAAGTGGAAAGTGCTGAAGAGTAGATTTGTGATGTATAAAAGTAACTTTGGCCATAATAGAGAGAGGAAAGGTTAGTACTCCTCTGTTTTTTATTGCGGTCTTAGTCATCCGTGGAGGTGAATTATATTTTCTTTTGCGCACAGTGGGGAAGGAATACTAGAATTACCTTCTGTTCAGAGACTCGACTAAAAATCTAAGGGCTCTTTCACACGGGTGGACCGTTCAGGTCCGCCTGCCAGTTTTTTAGGCAGACCTGAACGGGCGCTCCGTGCTCCTCTATGGAGCCACATGCCCGCTGACATCCGACCTGCCAAAGTTTGACGGAGGAAAACCCTATTTTCCATCCGTCTATCGGATCGGGTGACAACGGACTCTACGGTCCGTCGTTATCCGATCCCCCATAGGGGAGAGCGGCGCTCTGACAGGTCAGTCCCTGCACAGTGTGCAGAGACAGACCTGTCATCTGCCGGCTCAGCGGGGTTCGACGAAGCGATCCCCGCTGAGCAAAGCAGAGCCCGCACACGGACCGTGTGAAAGAGGCATAAGGCTCTAGCAATAAGTGTGATTTAAATTTTTTTTTTAAGTGTATAAATAATAAAAAAAAATCCCCAAAAAATGCTATGCAACATAAAAAAACTGCAATGATTGCCATTTTATTCTCTGGGGTCTTTGCAAAAAAAATAGAGGCCCGGATTCAGAGAGATCGGCGCATCTTTAGATAGGTGTAGCTTTTCTCATATGCGCTACGCCGTCGTAACATTGAGCGGCAAGTACAGTATTCACAAAGCACTTGCTCCCATATGTACGCCGGCGTAACGTAAATGGGCCGGCGTAAGCCCGCCTAATTCAAAGTAGCAAGGCAGTGGGCGTGTTATATTGTAATTAACCGTGACCCCATGTAAATGCATGGCCGAACGAACGGCGCATGCTCAGAATCAAGTCGCAAATACTCCCTAAGATACGTCGGCTCAATGCTTTACACGTGAACGTACCTACGCCCAGCCCCATTCACGTACGAGTTACGCAAACAACGTAAAATAAGACGCTGTTCCCGCGCCCATACCTTAACATGACTTACCCCTGCTTTATGAGGGGTAAAGTTACGCCGGACGTACGCCTTACGCAAACGGCGTAGCTTACTGCAACGGGCGCAACTATGTTTGTGAATCGGCGTATCTAGCTCATTTACATATTCAACTAGTAAATCTACGGAAGCGCCCCTAGCGGCCAGCGTAAATATGCACCCAAGATACGATGGCGTAGGAGACTTACGTCGGTCGTATCTTGGCATAATTCAGGCGTATCTGCTTTCCTGAATAAGCGTATAGATACGACGGCGTATCTGGAGATACGTCGTCGTAAGTCCTTTCTGAATCCGGGCCAGAAGGTTTAAGGGTTTTGTAGTTTTTTTTTTTTTTTTTTGCAAGAAAATTACAAATTGTGTTTTACTTGTAAACAAAAAGTGTCAGAAAAGGCCTGTTCTTCAAGTGGGTGATGGTCCTTCCACTCTTACTTTGAATTACATAGAGAGTCTTCTGTGAAGATTTTCAGGTCCCACAACCCGGAGGGGAGGGGGGGGGAGGTGCTCTGCAGCGCTCAGCGATGGTAAATTGAGTGAGTTATGCTTTTAGGATCATGTTTGGGTTCCCTGAATAATTTTACTAGTTGCCTGGAGTTCCTCTTTGACACCCATTCTTTTCTTTTGCAGGTATTGTGGTTCGTCACAGTCAGTCTTCTGGTTTAATGCACCATAAGTTTGTGGTGGTAGATAAAAAATTTGTAATAACCGGTTCCATGAACTGGACCATGCAGGCCATGCAGGCGAACAAGGAGAATCTTCTCATGACAGATGACAGAGTCTTTGTGTCTGCGTACCTGGAGGAGTTTGAGAGGCTTTGGGAGGAGTTTGACCCAGCCACCTACGATTTCTTCCCAGAGTGAAAGATAAGTGATGGAGTTCCCTGAGTTTAAGAAGGTCTATGGTGTGCCACGTCACCTTGGTTTTAAAATTTCAAGTGATTATTTTTTTACATGCATTTTTTTTTTTTTTTACATTCCGGTAAACTTCCAAAGGCTGCGCCTCTGATCTGGGACAGGGTGTCATTTCACCATTATCACACAGTGTTTTGTTAAATATTGGTTTTTATGTTACTGTAATCTGAAAATGCGTTATTGGGCCAGTCTTGTCAGCTCAGGGATCTGTGGATTATTATGATTTGTTACATCTATATGAAATTTTCAAGTAATTGAGGTAAAGAATATTTCATATACTGAAAACTGTGTTGAATCAAAATTTTGCAATTATGTTTAACACTATAGAGCAGCAATTCCTAAAATGAGGTACAAATACCGCCAGGGAGTACTTGTCAACACATTTAGGGGTACTCCAAACTAATGTCATCTTAGTGGGAAAAGTCTGTGTCAGGGATTCTGTTTGGTCCACAAAGTAAAAGGCTATGGAAGAGGAAACGTGTGTAGAAAGTCCTTTGTGTGCGACCTGCTCCTCTCTGTAGATTCAGTCTCATTTGCTACACTCTCCACTGAGCTGAAAGCACTGCTGTGGCCCTCTTTAAAGTTGAGCCGCCAGCCCCACGAGGGGCCCCAGCCTGTCCTTTTGCTCCACGAGGGGCCCCAGCCTGTCCCCTTGCTCCACGGTCTAGACCATGGGTCTTCAAACTCCAGTTGTTCAGGAACTACAATTCCCATCATGCCTAGTCATGTCTGTGAATGTCAGTGTGTTACAATGCCTCATGGGATGTGTAGTTCTACAACAGCTGGAGGGCCGTAGTTTGAGGATCCCTGGTCTAGACACTCATGAAGGGATGTCTAGCCCTCCATCACACATCAACCCCAGAGGAGCCCCAGATACAAGGAATCCAGTGCCTCATTCCAAACAATTCCAAAGATAACACTGGACGCACACCACTACAATATGGGGTACAACCAAAGAACCCCCCCCCCAATCTCAGCCTTCCAGCTCCCCCTTTCATTTCAAGGTCAAAGGTTAAAAGGGAGGTCCTTGCATATAATTTTTATTATTGCTAACAAAAATGTTTTAATCTCAGATGGTGCCTTAGATTTCCCTGATCTCCCCAAAAAATGTAAAAGAGAAGTATTGGACTTATATTTTTAATGCGAATCATACTTGCCTAGGTTGATGCAGCATTGGTCCTCCGCCGGCTCTAACACTGAGAACTGAGCGACCAAACACCGCTGATCGCTTGGTTCTCACAGCTCTGTGAGCAGACAGCTGCTGACTGTCGGTCACTGACGCTCTGCTCTGTCCCCCCCATGCTCACCTGAGAGCTGGGCTGTGGAGGGGGTGGGAGAGACTGGCTCAGGCTCTCGGCAGCTTGCTGAGCTGGGTTCCGGTCAAGGCATGTGGGCAGATCCCAACCATATGGTCGCAATCCTTCCCGAGCCTGGACTGGCTCTGTGACTTCAGCTCGCTGTCTGCTGAAAACGGGTCACAGGAATGCAGAAGGAATTGCACTCCTGTGATCCACAGAAGTACAGCCAAATGCACTTTGGCTGTACTTCTCCTTTAAGACTGGAAGACTTTACAGTAGCAGTAGGTTTCCAGTACCGTCCACCACTTACTATAGATGTTCTTGACACTACTGTTTTCTGAGGGTATATTTATACCAGATGTGGTGGGACTGCATTACAGCAGAATCCCACTGCCTGACAATGCAGATTGCCTTGTCTCCCATGTGCCTGGTTTACACTACTGTGTTACGGTGGTGTACGCTGAAACAAAAAACAAAAACATTTTTCTTACCCTGCAGTGTGAGGCAAGCCAGTGCCTCGCACTCTGTGGCTGGCAATTAAAGTTAATAAAATGACTCTGTGACATTTTCAATAAAGTTAATTAAAAAGTGCAATGAGCCGTAATTGGGACTGCAGCAATCCCGCTGGACCACACAACAGCTGCTCCATTTTAATGCAGCGGTAGTGTGAATTGGCCTTGAAAGTGAACCAGTTTTGATGCAGTTTCCTCACCTGTGAGTGTTCTTTTTTCATTTTGTTATTCAATACTAGAAACAGAAAAAATTATTGCTGTGCACCGTACATGAAGCACTTCGCTTCCTCAGTCATTAAAAGCGTCAGCCCTGTTGATTTTGAAAAAAAAGTCAGATTCTCAGTATTCTCTTTTGGGTTAGTGTGCATTTCTTTATTTTTGTTAAATGGCTAAAAGTGTGTGTGTTAATGAAGACATTGTTGATGTGTTCAGGTCATTGGTGGCCCAAAAGAATGTGAATGCGTGGCCAGTAACCAGTGTTGACTAGAGCTGCACGATTCTGGGAAAAATGAGAATCACGATTCTTTTGCTTAGAATGAAGATCACGATTCTCTAAAACTTTTTTATTTGACTGTGGTAATATATATTATAAGGGACAGTGGTTGCTGATATTTTAAGTCCACTCCTCACATGCCCCCCTTTATTAGCCTGATACTCCAGTTTCCTCCAACTCCAAGAGCATGCAGGCATATGTATTCGACATATGGGAGTACATACATGTTTCTTGTAAAGATTTTGGATATTCTGGGATCAGGGAACACGGACAAGCTAATAAGTGTCAGAAAGGTTGTGAGAATGTAGAGGGAATGCATTACCCATATGGGGTAAATGTGTATTTTTCTAGATAAGATTTTGGACATTGGGGTACATGGACAGAACACTAAGGGTCACAAAGTTCCTCAGGCATTGGAGTGAATAAAGCATGTAAAGGTGTTGTCTTAGCCATATGGGGTGTAAGATTTGGGATAATCTGGTATGGGGGTACCTGGATATAAAGTTCCCCATGCAGGCTGTGTAATGAGGAATGGATAGAGAAGGCTTGTATTTCCCATATACACTCAGCACTGCAGATTCGGGGATCAGAGGATGGGATTACAGATATGGGGGGGGGGGGGGGTCTCTCTATCAGTGGCTGGTGTGATGTGAAGTTTGGGGTGGGTCAGGTGACACAGGAAGGGTTGTAACCCTCGGGGGGGACGGGGGTCACAAGACATTGAAGGAGATTCGGACACCCAAAGGCAGTACACGGCTCTTACCATCCAGAGTGGCGCCTACAGCATCGGCGGCTTTTTCCCGCTGGTTGAGAAGTGTGGTGGTACCGCCCACGCCCAGGCATCACGCTGCATCTCTGATAACTGACGTCAGTTCCGATTGCTGACATCAGTTCCTTTATCCACAATTTGCGTTCCACAATTTACGTGGAACCGGCGGTGACGCACAAGAATCGTTGGTCATCCCGCGGTGAGATCACGGGCGGGGAGAATCGAGATCACGATTCTCTCCGCGATTAATCGTGCAGCTCTAGTGTTAACTGGAACACAATTAACTTAACTTGAAAATGCTAGTTGTCCAATTTGTGCTGATCTGACTGTACTGGGTCAATGGCTTGAAAAAAGTCTAAGGCCCCCATACACACCATTAGATTTTCTGCAGATTTTTGTCATCAAATTTACCAAAACCATGTAGTGCAAGGGCCTGCTTGATTGCATACAAATTTTAAACTCTTGGACCCCTTTCACACTGGGGCGCTTTGGCGTTCAAAAAAAGCATGTAAAGCACCTGAAAGAAGCCTCATCTGCAATCCCAATGTGAAAGCCTGAGTGCTTTCAGAGCCCTTTCACACTGCCAGCGCCCGAAAAACGCTGGTAAAGTGCCGCTAAGACCCCCTTTACACTGGGCGTTTTTCAGGCGCTTTGGTGTTAAAATAGCACCTTAATGGGAAGGGGGCGTTGGGAGCCGTGTATTCAACAAAGAAAAGCTGCTTGCAGGACTTTTTTTCGACGCCCTGCCAGCGCAGCGCCTCAATGTGAAAGCACTCGGGCTTTCACATTGGGATTGCAGATGCAGCTTCTTTCAGGTGCTTTATATGCGCTTTTTTTTTTTATGTTAAAGCGCCTGAAAAACGCCCCGGTGTGAAAGGGGTCTTAAGGTTTGACCTCGTATTCTATGATTTTGGTAAATCGGAAGACAAAAATCTGCAGAAAATCTAATGGTGTTTATGGGGCTTTAGGCTGGGTTCACGCTTAGATTGTATGTGGTTTACAGCGGGGGTACGGTGCTTCCCTGTTCTCCATTTCAGGGAGGAAGCGGGCCCAAATTTTTCCATGAATTTGGACCTGAAACTGAGCCAAAGGCACACCACACCAGACCCCTGTTCAATCCGCTCTGTGGCTGCCACGGAGATGTGTGAACCAGCTCCATGTGGGGGAACCTGTATCCAATTCACACTAGTGTGAACCCAGCCTGAAGCAAGCGGTCAGTATGCCCAAACTTCATATTTATTCCCAGTAAGAGACTCAAATGTTGAAGTCGGACAATTAGCCTGCCGGTTCACATGATGCTTGTTTCCCATGAAAGACTTCATTTAACGCTTATACCTACCATTTTTGGTGTGAGCTTTTCCACTCACTGTTAAAGCCAACATGTTCTCTGGCTTGTAAACAATGTCTCCCTCCTCCTATTGAACTCACTTCTGCATTTCCTGAGTTATAGGACACCTGTAACGATGCAGTTTTTGTTCGTAAAAACGTTAGTTGTGTTATAGTCTATTCAAGTTTAATGAACCCAAATAAGCACCCAGCAAATTCTATTTCTCAGTGGGCAAATGTATAAAATCAGCAAGGGATCAAATACTTTCCCCCCTCCCCCTCTCTGTATCAGCATGAATCACTTCTGACAAGTTTTTTCCTGACACCAAGAGAAAAATGGTGACATGGGAGGGATCTCCAGCTGATTGACAGCCTCAGCTCTGTTCCTGTGAAGAGGGGGGGGGGGTGTCCATTCCCTCCAATCAGCTCTCAGAGCGTAACTTTTAGGCTATCTGCCCCCTGTTTTAATACTCAGACCGCTTTATTCAAATCCCAACCACGACACTACATGCCTGGAGTTTGCATATTCCCCCCGTGTCCGCGTGAGTTTCGTCCGGTCTCCTCCTATACTCCAAAGACATGCTGATAGGTTCATTGGATCCTGTCAAAATGTGCCCTAGTATATGTATGTGTTTTAGGAACCTCTAAACAAACAAAAATACCAAAAATTTAGGGGGAAAAAAAAAAGTTTTCAAACTTATACATTTTTCACAAACCACATTTTTTTCCTTTTAATATGTGCGAATGAGGCTGCACTGGTGGGCACTGCTTAGTAGCAGTGGCTGTTATGTAAAAGGGACATCGGTCCCGTACAGAGTCGGTAATCGGCTTGTTTTTTTTTTTCACGCTGTCAGCGTGATGAAAAACAAAAACTGATTATCGGCTAGCGTTTACATCATGTGATCAGCTGTAATTGGCTGAGAGCTGATCATGTGGTAAAGGGCCAGGATCAGCCCTTTACTCAGATCTGTGATCAGCTGAGTTCCGTCTATGGACGCCCTCCCGCCAATTTAAGCCTGTGCTGTAGTCTTTCGGCTATAGCGCAAGCTTTGAGACCCCTTTCACACTGGAGCGTTTTTCAAGCACTTAAAAAAAAAAAAAACGCCTGAAAGAAGCCTCATCTGCAATCCCAATGTGAAATCCTGAGTGCTTTAAGTGGCCTTTCACGCTGGTAAAGCGCCGCTAAAACTATCAGCGTTTTTCGAGTGTTAGCGAAGTGCTTTTAATCCCCGAATAAAGGGTTAAAAGCACCGCTGCCAAGGCGCTTCCCATTGATTTCAATGGGAAGGGGCACTTTAGGAGCGATGTATTCACCGCTCCTAAAGCGCTGCAAAGAAGCTGCTTGCAGGACTTTTTTTTTTTGACACCCTGCCAGCGCAGCACTCAGGCTTTCACATTGGTATTGCAGATGAGGCTTCTTTCAGGCGCTATTTTTTTAACGCTAAAGCGCCTCAAAAACGCCCCAGTGTGAAAGAAGTCTAAGTGGTTAAAAATCTGTCTTATGTAATATTCAGATTTTCTGAGATACTGAATTTGGGGTTTTCACTAGCTGTAAGCCATAATCATCAACATTAAAAGAAATGCTTCAAATATATCACTCTGTGTGTAATGCATCTATATGAAATATAAGTTTCACATCTTGAATTTAATTACTAAATTTAACTTTTTTTAATGATATTCTAATTTTATGAGAGGCACCTGTATATGTGATGCGTAAATTGACAGCTCTATACAAGTACCTGAAACAAATTCTGCACTTTGAACGGATGAAGAGAAGACTCTAGATAGACAGGTACAACTTATGTAGGGAGATTTGTTTCATCTCTGTGCAGCACCTGAGGCCAATCGCTGCACTGGTTATATGTAAGGGTTTACCAACCACTTTAATGGGTCTTTTGCCCTTGCCAACATGTCAGCCTTAAAGAATTATGTTTTTTAACATTAGATTGAGGCTCATTTTGTGAAGGGGAATTGGGTGTTTTTTTAAATCGAAGCCGTACTTACCGTTTTAGAGAGCGATCTTCTCCGCCGCTTCCGGGTATGGTCTTCGGGACTGGGCGTTCCTATTTGATTGACAGGCTTCCAACGGTCGCATACATCGCGCCACGAGTAGCCGAACGTCGGTGCGGCTCTATATGGCGCCTGCGCATCGACGTTCGGCTACTTTCGGAAAATCGTGACGCGATGTATGCGACCGTCGGAAACCTGTCAATCAAATAGGAACGCCCAGTCCCGCAGTCCTTACCCGGAAGCGGCGGAGAAGATCGCTCTCTAAAACGGTAAGTACTGCTTCGATTTAAAATAAAACTACCCGATTCCCCTAGACAAAATGAGCCTCAATCTAATGTTAAAAATTTACTTTTCGGGTGAACCTCCACTTAAAATTTTTCAAACAAGTAATGGAAACTTAAGGCGGGAATTTGTTTCCAATGGACACCTTCTCTTTTCTCTCCATTCATTCACCAGACAGCAAGAAAACTCAAGAGACAGCAGGTTAAAGGGTGGTGCAAAAATAGTTTATTACGATATAGTTTATGTAAAGTTAAGTAGTTATATTTACAAAATAAAAATGATCAGCTACATCCACAGGAACCTAGCGAGTCGCACGCATCCGGCGGGAGAAAATAAACGTGACCAAAAAAGTGTGAGTTGCAAGGGGAATAGGCAAAAAAATCCAGGACTTGGGAATATCACCACAAGTAGGAAAAGAAAGGAAAAAAAAAATCATAAGCATTCATACTATATGTTGTAGTGAGAGACAAGATCATCAATGTAGTTTTAAAGCCCTAAGCTGCTTGTAATACTCCCCATCAGCCAGCAGAGGTCACAGCAGCATAAGGCAGCAAACTATACTACCGTGCCTTTGTGGGCTGAAGTAGCAGCAAAACAGGACAGGCTAAAAGGCATCATAAAATAATAAAAAGAAAAAAAGGTTATTTAAGAATGACAAAGTCATATACGTCCAGACAGAAGATTTATGTCTCTCTGGTATCCCTGTCTTTTCTGAGATTGGGCATTCCTTGCATATTTTACTGGGCTGTCCAGCGAGCGCCCCCCCCCCCCTAAGAGTATGTACGGAGCGACCATGTTTAGGCCAGCGTGGTTCTGAATGGTGCAGAGCTACACAAGCTGCTGTTAAACATTCTAGGGGTGTTTTAAGTAGTATCAGTCTTTACTGATGGATATTATGCCTCATACAGCTCTAACACCGTAGCCTAGGGGGGTCTATATGATTGGCTAGAAAATTGTTTAAAACTTAAGAAACTGTGCACCAGGCTGATGTAAAACTTGCATTTTTCTATATTTAATGATCATGCCCGTTTTGAAACACAAGTGCCACAATTTCATATGATGCGTTCATTTGAACAGCGGGCAAGCTTGATAGTGGAGCCAACACATTGCCACCAGCAGAGCCATGCTAAATGCGGCACCTTTTCACCAGTGTAGTGTTAAAAACAGTCTTAGAACCAAGAGCTGGGATTTTGTATTTACAGGAGGAAAAAAAACAAAAACGGTTCTCATTATAAGCTGCAACACCCACAGGCTGCAGAGGACTCTAAAACAGGAATAAGCAACCTGCTGCAGAAAACTACAAGCCCCAGCAATTCTTGCCAGGATGTGCCCTGGGCACGCTGAGGACTGTGCTTCCTTTTTGCTGGTTGTCCCAATCCTGCTAAATATCAGCAGCTTTTTACACTGATCCCCCACTCACGTGAGAAATCAGATTTGCTTGGGGGGGGGGGGGGGGGGGAGGGGAATACTGAGGCAGGCTGTACAAATCCTCTACAACATATATATTTATATATATTACACAGGAACCGAAACAATGCAGGACTTGACATCCGGTGAGATTCTAAAATATTAGCAAAAAACTTACAAGGGTCACTCAACTCCAAAAATGTTACACTCAATCCACAAGAATGAAGAAAAAAATAAAAATAAACATCTGGCTTTTTAAAGATCAAAAAACACAAGGACACAAAACTCACTATCTCTGACTTAAGAAATATGTACAAAGTGTGTTCTGAATACTATACAGGTTTTTTTTTTTTTTTCTTTAAATTATCTGGCGTTTAAAACAGACAAGTTGATGATTTAGATGGGACCTATGAATGCACCGTCATATCACTGGGGGTCCCAAGGTGCGTCATTTGCTGTGGAGGAACATGAACCACCGTAAAAAAAGAAAAAAAAAATTAAAATTCTACATACATTATGATCATATACACACTAACAAATGACAGGGTTTAAAATGGACTCTTGCTCACTCCATTAAAACAAAATACACAAATGCAACTGTAAAGTATATGTACAAAGAGAACTGTTTTATCGTAAAACAAATTTGCAGACCGCTCTGTAGGATAGTGAGGTGTCCAGGCTACAGGACTCAATGCAACGGTTTTGTGTGAAGGGACAAAAAAAAAATATTAAGGGTGCCACATCAGGCTCCTGTATATCAAGATCTGGTGACTCCCGCTGAGGGTGCAGGCTAGGGCATGGGTGCTCAACCTATGTGGCCCTCCAGCTGTTGCAGAATGCATGGGTGCTCAACCTGTGTGGCCCTCCAGCTGTTGCAGAATTATATTTCCCATCATGTCTTTGCGAGTCATGCTTGTAACTATTACAATGCCTCATTGTAGTTCTGCAACAGCTGGAGCACTCATGGGCTAGGGAAGTAATGGTAAACCTTGCAGCCTCAGCTCAGGCTCTGTCCATGGTCTGACGAGTTTCGCCCCCAAGGGTGGAGATGGAGCCCGAGCTGAGGCTACCCTTACTACAGAGATTGCTGCATGTGAGGCACGAGGGACTGCAGCGTTAAATATTCGAAACAGTGGCTCCTCCAAAGAATGTTCCTGTTGTCGATCTCTGTGGAAACTTACAGCTGAAAATTCTGCAACGTTTTTACACTTCTGTGGGCGTCAGATTGTTGGTCCCCTCATTGCACTCAATGGTTCAGTCCGTTAAATCTTATATCACGACAGTGTCCTTTATTGATGTAGTAGTTGTCAGGAGGAAGTGCAGAGGGGGAACCTGATTTGGTTTGTGGTTTCTCTTCACTACTGCAGAGATCAACAGGTGTGTATTCCAACTGAAAATGAGAATTATTTCCTTCTGCCCCTTCATTACCAAGAATGTTGACATCATATTCCACTGAGGGTTCCTTTATATCGAGGGCTTCTATATACTATTAATGAGCATAGTTTATTTTCTACAAGCAGCGCAGACAGGATATTGAGAAGTAAAGATTTCCATATATGACATTTGCAGGGCTGGCAGCACTTTTACAGGCCCCAGACACAGAACTGCTTCCCACTGAGCAACAGGCATGGAACCCAATAGAAAATCTCAGGATCAGACTGCAGGCCAAGCAATTCTGACACAGATACCAAATGAAGGAAGTGTCTGTGCAGCTGTAATATTTACAGACAGCAGACGCCTAGCTGCTGAGGAATATATAGAAATACATCAATTGGTGTACTCAAAATTCTGAATGGTGGAGTTTCGCTAAGCGATCGGTTAGTCTACATGCACAATGGCTTGGGGAAAAGTTGTAAACTTAGCCATAAATTTATTTTGGAAATTAAGTTTCTTCCATCCGCCTTGTTTGCCTGCTGGGACATTTTATTCTGACAGCAACACCTTCTGCTGTCTAAATACACTGATCAGCGGCTGCAGCTAGTCGGCTACAGCTGCTGATCGATGAAATCATTTCCATCATGTCCCGTCGATTAAAATAAAAAAATCAACTTTTGTAGAGGGAGGAGCCCACATACTGATCAAAATTCAACCTCACCCTGCTGGACTGGACACATTTCAACCAGTGTCTGGCTGACTAAAGCATTGGGAACTTGTACTTAATGGAAAGCTCTAGTGGGATTTTAATGCGGACCTCTCTCTCTGAAAAAAAGTTTTTTTACCTGTCAAGGTGATTCCATGCTACTACTTCAAGGGAAACATATGCAGATCAGCATGACGACTGTAAAGCCATAAAGATCAGCATGACGATTGTAAAGCCATAAAGATCAGCATGACAGCCAGGTAATGGGCATTTTTAAAGCTACCTATTGGCAGTGGTGGCCCACATATTCCACTTTTAAATTGACACCAATGTCTGAAAGACAAGTGTGAGTCAGCAGCTTCAGTTACCAATCAAGATACTGGTAATTCAGGAAACAAATGGGACTTTTCTTCCTACTGAACACCCGTCGGGTACCTACTAAAAAAAAAATTCCGTCCACTGAATACGTATCAAATAATGTTTACATCTGACCCTCCCAGCAAGTCTGCTGCATCACGAAGGCCGCAGATCCCTCGTGGGACAGGAGAATAGCCGGACCGCTGCGGCAAAACTGACACTGCAGGCTCTGCAGAGCCACCAGCTCCCTTGGCTGGAGAACCAAAGACCCTGACAAGAGGGACTCCAGTATCAGTCAGCCCAGCCAGACACCTACCCAACAGCAGAAATTACCTGGGGAAAGATTAAAACATACTTGAGCCCATTATTCATCAACATGAGTTGTACCCGCTAGCAATGCAGCAGCATTTTTTTTTTTCTGATGAAAGCTTGATTTTTTTTAAAGTGGACCTTTCGCCTACAGTTTTTAAACAGCCATCTTGTAAGTACAGCCAATATTCAGCTAACCAATTCATGCCTCAGCGATGCCACCGATTCTGAAGAATTGATAGGCTGGTTTGTTTGCTCGGTTTACAATATGGCTGCTCTACAGTCAGTGCATACTTACAAAATTTGATTTATTCCATGTGTGTGTGAAGAGGATCACTGCTCTCCTATCCAGTCCCTGTTGTCAAAAAGTTAGAGGCGGCCTCAGCCTAGATGTCCCTGCAGAACCACCCCATTTGACGCGTTTCAGCCCTATGTCCAAGTCCTGGTGGGTGGTGGTGAAATGCGTCAATGTGCGTTTTGCAAAAGATATCTAGGCTGAGGGCACTTCTGACAACATTTGCTGGATAGGACCGCGGCGATCCTCTTCACACACATGATTTACTTTCTGGATTAGTGTATGGATGTCAGCAGGCCGTTTCCTTGAGGATCTGTGGAAGAAGCTAATTTCAGCCTTATGAGCGGCGCCATAAGCACTATCTTTTGATCATCCATCGTACGACATCCTGTCACCACATCGCACATTACAGCGACACGCAAGGAACTTGCATTGCACCTACAAAAAACACTTGTATAGACTTTCTTCACGTTCCTCCAGCATGCTCCGGGTTTGAAGACACAATACGCCTGTCCTCCTTCAATCCCAGCTTTTGATATTTTCAGTACTAGAGGAAATCTCTAGGATTGCTGCAGAAACCATAACAAAATCTGACAAAATCAGCCATCTATCACTGCAGACAAAACATTTATAAAACACTTTCTCCGTCACCAACAAAAATATAAAACAATACTTGCACTTTCTGAAAACAAACATCAAACAAATAATTCCAAACTTATCTTTTACGTTACGAGCCAGACATTGCCACGACATAACGCGTTTCGCAATGGAACACCTTCCAAGTCTTTCCAATGAGCACCAAAAAGCACACTATAGGGTACCTTGAACTCTTCCTACAGGTCTTGCCAACACTATTCTTGCTCACCGAAACTCAATTTTACAAGCAGCAGTGGAATGAAATGTATCTTCTGTGCTGTTCAAATGTCCCAAAGAATGAAACTTATCCATTAGCTACAACTATGTACATCAAGTCAGTAAGGGATGGACTTGCATCTAAGTGACAGTTAATTCAGCTACCGGATCATACGGGGCAGATAGGCTACAGTGTTCAGCCCACAAAATGACCCGTGCCAGACCCAATATAATAATGGCCCGTTACCTGTAGTAACCAGGGGCGTCTAGCGGTACCATGCTCCAGTATTTACATCATGTCTTGCCAATTAATACAACGGCACAGGAAAAAAAAATCATGCAGAGTGACCTCAAAGGTGGAAAAAGCCCTCCTAATCACCAGTCACTCCAACACAATATAAACGGAAAACTAAATATAAAGAAATTAACCTACAATAAAAGGGATCTGCCTCTGCAGGACAAGCTTTTGAGTTTCTATACTATACTCCTCAGCAGCTAGGAAAGAGGAGAAATATTGCACTTTTAATCACTGGTGTCCCGTGACACAAAGCTCAGAGCTGCAGCCTGTCCAGAATGTATTGAATGATGGCATACTTACTATATATTTACATTAAAGGGTACCGGTCACAATTAGGCTGAAGATTGATTCTATTTCCCACTTACTTATCCTTGTTTAGACTCATAGGAGAGCAGTTCTGGAGGGGGCCTTATGCTGACAACACATGCTATCTGAGTAAGCATAACAATATCGGATATCCAATAGGTGTTTACAGTACTCCTAACCATGTGGCTTTCTTATTTGATATAGATATGCGCATTGCTTTACGCAGAAACTTGATGCTCGCAAGATCCTGCATAAAATGTTGTCCGCACGCATGTGATGTGTATGGTATATGTGGACCCTATTGAGCGCTGCTGCTGCTCAGGGCCGACATAAATATCAACAATGTAGTTGGCTGGTAAGGTCAACCAGCCGGTCAGATTTTCTGCATAAAATTACGACTGGATTTCGATCCATGTATGCCGGCTTAAGTCTGCACTTTAAAGATGAATGTTGCAATTCTTCGCCAGGCATAATCTTGGCTTGCTCTTTGTGAACATTTAGGCCCAAAGGGAAAATATTCTGACTTTGCTGGTCTATGATAAATGGCGAGAAGCACACAAGCAATCACTCCTAACATTCTTAAAGGAAGCTAACATAAATATTCCAACCAGGCCACGCTCACCAACGTGTTTCACTCCACCCCGAAGCTTAATCTTGGCGGCGGAGTGAAATGCATTGGGGGCGTGGCCTGGATGGAGCCAGGGCTGAGACTGTCACACACCTCCTTACAGGGTTTTGCTGTGATGTGCAACTTTTAGGACTTCCTTTCCCTACTATATCTTTTGAGCTGGGACGCGCTCTGTCCTTGTCGGCACCCCTAGCGGTTTGTCACGCCGGAGGACCTGGTGGAGCCTTGATCCGCACCTGTCATTTTTGTTGTGGATCACAATAAATATTCAAGAGCCTGAATCCATCACACAAAAAAGGCCTCCTCTTACAGTAGGTTCACATCAAAGAGGACCGGTTGAGACTCTGCTTTCAATACCTGCATCCTGAATTACCTCAAGCCATTTTTTTAGGATTACATGGCAAGACAAAGAGCTGGTCATGGTTCTAACTCAAGGGCAATAGCCAACTATTGGAGAAATGCATCTCCCCCTATAATGTACACATACTTCACATGCACATACATATATATAAATAACTACAGACATTTGTGGAGGGAGCAAGAGTCCTTACTACCCAACAAAGCAGCCCTGTCAAATGTGCCCTTTGTGGTTCAGTTCCTCCTGGTACAGCACCACCGCATGTTGAGAGTCCGTGCACGGCCCAGCGTCTTCACACCTGATAGCTTATTGTTCGGCAGTTGTGCCTTAATACTGACTGCAAATTAAAGCTCTGACAAGATGGCAGAGGAGAGGAGAGTGTGCCCCGTCGTAGAGCAAAGGAAGGAAGGAAAAATAAAAACAGACATCAAGAGCTGGAGAGGTACCCACAGGAATCAACCATTTCAACACCTGAACGGCCGGCCTTGCACATTTCCAAGAGCCCAAAATGATGTGCAAAATAAAAAAAGAAAAGCTGCACATCAGAGTCCCCTGAAGCCCGATGGATCCGGGGGGGGGGGGAGGCGGCTTATGTCTGCTCCAAGCCCTGGGGACACGCAGCAGAAATCGGGAGGTGTTAGTGTTTCTTATAGTCCTGGGATTCGAAGATTTTGAGGCGCTCCTGGACCGTCAGCCCCTCCTTCAGGCTCTGTGTGGAAAAAGAGAGGAGATAGACCATGGGTGAGATGAGAAGAAATGGATTGCAGGACATAAATACGGAATGTGATGTACACACTACACGGACAGATATTAGTGATGCATGCTGAAGACGGACAGGAGTGACTTGGTGGATGAATGTCACACATGAAAGGTTGGTGAGAGGAACCAGAGTGAATAACCACGATGGAAAGACCAGAGAGGAGGGGGAGCCACAAAATGGGAAGATTACGGATGTATGTCAACTACAGCTATGTGTGACTATTGGATATATACATAAAACATCATGAGCTGCAAGCTAATCTTATTGTCTTGCCTATTCTACCTCCCTGGTACTACCTGCTCATTATCTATGCCTCACCTATAGTAGTCAATGTGCTGCGATAATACTGGACAAAAGACCTAATCTGAAGCAGACCGCCAAGGCAACTGGAAATTTCCCTTCTTGGTAAAGTAGAACTAAATCCTTTTTTTTATTTTGAAGAATGAATGGAAAGTTATAACTTTTGTCAAGCTTTTTTATTGCCACTTTTTGTCCTCTAGACCAGGGATATGCATTTAGCGGACCTCCAGCTGTTGCAAAACTACAAGTCCCATGATGCATAGCAAGACTCTGACAGCCACAAGCATGACAGCCAAAGACAGAGCATGATGGAACTTGTAGTTTTGCAACAGCTGGAGGTCCACTAATTGCATATCCCTACTCTAGACTATTGGTCTCCAAATGTGGACCTTTGCTTGCCTTTATCTGGCCCTTGGGGCACTATTCTACCAACTGACACCAATGACGAAGCACCATTCCCCCTACTAAAACCATCAATGGGACACTATTTTTCTCATCGATATCAACAATAGGGCACTATTCCTCCCATTAGAACCAATAATGGAGCACCGATATTGGGGAATTTTCTATTCCCACCAGCCCCCTTAAAGTCTGAAGGGCCGTAAACTGTCCTTTTGCTTAGAAAGTTTGGAGAACCCCCCCCCCCCCCCCCGGCTTTAGACAAAACCGCACGCGAGAGGAAATTCAAAAGCCGTCACCACTGGAAGATTTACCCTCTATTACTGTTCTGGGGACAACCTCCAATTTGGGATTTTCTGTTACATTCGATGATGACTGTAAATCTCACAAATGGGATGAATTGCCTTAACAAGAGCAGAGAAGGGCAACAAAAACCTTGACAGGTGTTCGAATACCTTTCCCAATCTATATATTAAAAAAAAAAAAAAAAAAAAAAAATTGCAGATGGGGCGGACTCTGCCAAGCGGATCTGTCCGCTGAGCAGACGGATAACGGGTCTATGTCTGCTCCGCTATGCAGAGTGGACACAGACACAGCCCAGTGTTCTCTATGGGGTAGTCGGATGGAAATAGGCTGCCTGTCCGTTATCATCCAATTGATGGATGGGGCGTGATTCCCATCCGTCTGTTTTTAGAGGACTGGATTGGATGCCGGCACTCAAAGAGCTATGGATGGTTCAATCGGGTCCGCTTGAAAAACTGACAGGCAGACCCATACGGTCGATCAGTGTGAAAGGGGCCTTAGGGATGCCAGTCGATAAAAACAAGCTGCCTAGATTTGGCCAAGGTTGAATAATGCCCTTGGCCTCCTGAAGACAGACTGGAATATTTCTAGGTTAAGGGAAGCCTAGTGATTACTAATCACCTTCACCATCACCTCTAAAGAATGGACTCACGTAGAGCAAACAGAAATCCTCTTGTACTATATAGGGAAATTGCCTTATAGCTGTTGCCACTGGGCCATTGCACTCTACACAATGCTCAGAATAAGATGCTTATTGCATGTCTCCTAACCCATTTATTCCTCAAATAGAAACGGTTTACAATGTTTAAAAACTTTGTAGTATTGGAATGCCCCCAGTACTGTGGTGACCACATGCTTTTTTTCTGCTATAACACCGTCAGTATTTGTAGTCAGAGCAGACTTGACCAGGAAGTCCACAAGACTTACCTCCTGCCTCCTATCATCCTTCTATAGACCCCCCTTCACGTCATCCTTCTATAGACCCCTCCCACCCTTCACGGCATCCTTCTATAGACCCCCTCCCCCCCCCCTTCACGTCATCCTTCTATAGACCTCCCCCTTCACGTCATCCTTCTTTAGACCCCCCCTTCACGGCATCCTTCTATAGACCCCCCCCTTCACGTCATCCCTCCATGAACCGCCCCATTATGTCATCCCTTCATAGACCGCCCCTTCATGTCATCCCTCCATAGACCCCCCCTCCATTTCATCCCTCCATAGACCCCCCTTCACGTCATCCCTCCATAGACCCCCCTTAACGTCATCCCTCCATAGACCGCCCCTTCACGTCATCCCTCCTTGGCCCCTCCTTCACATCATCCCTCCATAGACCCCCCTTCACGTCATCCTTCTATAGACCCCCCCCTTCACTTCATCCCTCCATAGACCCCCCCCTTTACGTCATCCGTCCATGAACCGCCCCTTCATGTTATCCCTCCATAGACCGCCCTATTATGTTATCCCTCCATAGACCCCCCTTCACGTCATCCCTCCATAGACCCCCCCTTCACGTCATCCCTCCATAGACCCCCCCTTCACGTCATCCCTCCATAGACCCCCCCCTTCACGTCATCCCTCCATAGACACCCCCCTTCACGTCATCCCTCCATAGACCCCCCTTCACGTCATCCCTCCATAGACCCCCCTTCACGTCATCCCTCCATAGACCCCCCTTCACGTCATCCCTCCATAGACCCCCCTTCACGTCATCCCTCCATAGACCCCCCTTCACGTCATCCCTCCATAGACCCCCCTTCACGTCATCCCTCCATAGACCCCCCTTCACGTCATCCCTCCATAGACCCCCCTTCACGTCATCCCTCCATAGACCCCCCTTCACGTCATCCTTGTAAATGTTGAACATGTACAAAGCATTCTCTAAAATTAGCCTGAAGCCCTTACAATCAGATCTCTATTCATCAGGCATCTAGTGGATTCCAGCGGTATCCAGGTGAACTTATTTGATGTCTTATACATAAGCCCTTACAGTGAGGATTTTCACTTGCAAGAATACATGTCCCTCTCTCAAGGGAAATACTACCCTGGCTAGCAGTTTATAAAGCTTATATATAGATGAGCCATTTGGTCATGTTCACTACACGCTACTTCACTTAAATACAAAGGACAACATTGGAGGAGAATGATTCCTGTGCTTGGCATGACACACAGAAGGTGGTGACATCTTGGGTACAAAACAAAATGGGTGTGAAGACACCAGACTTACAAGCCCTTATTAACATGAACCCGAGATGACGTACAATGGATCTAAGGTTAGGTACCTGTATTAGTCTACATAACCCTGTGGAGCCCCTTGGATCCTCGGCCCATGCAGCACCCTAAGGTATGAACTTCTTTCCAACTGGGATTATGGTCAACCCCATATCGACACAAAGCCCCAAACCACACAGATTCTGCCATTTGGCAGGTATGTGGCAGAGGACACCAAAAATAGGGATAATTTGTGGTGCTGTGTATAGCCAGGACTGAAAGCAGAAATAAAGCGGAAGTAAACCCTCTTGATTGCTCTGACTGATGACGTCACGCTCTCGGACTCTGGCCAATCAGAGAAAGCTTTGTATTCATTCACAGAAAACAAAACTGCCTATGAATGACAGAGCGCCGCTCAACCAGAATCTGTTTTGTTCCGGGTGTGAGAAAGAAGTCTGTCTTTACAGCCAGAACCCAGCACTGTGTACTATATGGCGCTGAAGATACATGCAGTACATACAGTATTTAGAGACACTTGGGACTTTTTCGGACGCCCTGCCAGCGCACCGCTCCAGTGTGAAAACCCATGGGCTTTCACACTGGAGTGAATGGAACCGCTCTTTCAGGGCACTGAATATATATATCAGTGTCCACAGTCCCCCCTTTAAAAAGCAGTCCCACAGTGTCCTCACTTCCCCTTCACATCACAGCCCACCTTTCCCCTTTACATTAATGTAATGGGGACTGCTCTGTAAAAGGAGCACTGTAATGTAAAGAGGGACTGGAATGTAAAGGGGACTGCAATGTAAAGGGGGGCTGTAGTGTAAAGGGGCCCTGTAATAGAACATTTACATTACAGTGCCCCTGCAGCCTGCCCCCTCCCTACCTTTCAACCTCTGCCCTGCAGGTAGGAGCCCTGAGCAGGGGAGGCAAACAGTCTGTGTCCCCTCTGCCAGCTTCTCCACCTGCCAGCCCGGGGATGTGATCCTATCTGCAGGGCAGGGGGCGGGAGGAGCTCTCAATTGCGATGTGCAGCTCCTTCCGCCCCCATCCCGGTGATCTGACGATATGGTTCCGGCTAACGAGATGGTTCCTGTAAGGACTGCGCAGGCGCAATTCTTGCCAACGGAAATCTCCGAACTTTGGCCGGCATTCAGGGCGACGTGGAATTTGAGGAAAGTGGCCAGTCGGCCTCAGGTCCTCGATTCGCTCGGACGGCTCGTTCGGCCTCCTGGCTCTTTTTTTTTTTTTTAACATCCTCTAATCCACGGGGATGTTAAGGAATGAGCCTGGATGCCGGCCGAGGTTTGGAGATTCCCATCGGCAAGGATTGCACCTGCGCAGTCCTTACAGGAACCATCTCGATAGGGGAACTTTAACGACAAGTCACTGGCTTATAGGATGACATTGTTGGCTGGGCGGGTGGAGGAGCCTGGAAAGGACACACGGGCATGGCCGCACAACAGAAGAGCACGGGCGCTCATCCCCTGCTGTGCAGCCTGGTCAGCAACAGGCCGCGGACCGGCACAGGTATGTGGCCCGAGGGTTGGGGACCCCTGTTGTAGGACACCCAGAAAAAGGTTTACAAAGATAATCATTTTCATGCTCTCCTTCCTCTAACCCACAAGATGCGACAGGAAGTCTTGCAAAATGTAGTGCATTTTAACACAGGGTAAAACATGCAACAATGCACGTCAAATTGCACATAAAATGGATGGAAATGTACATCCATTTCCCCGGCATTTTATGACAAGTCAGTGTGAATTCTGCCTAAGGGGGTAATGTAGTCCTCTGCAATTATTACAGGGAGTATCTGACATCCAGATTAAAGCGGGGGTTCACCCTATAAACCCCAAAAAAAAAAAAAAAAATGTCTTCTACCATAAAATCAGGCATTGTAGCGTGAGCTACAGTATGCCTGTCCCGATTTTTTTATCCCCGTACTCACCGTGTACTCGTACATCGAAGATACCGACTCCCCTCGGGGAATGGGCGTGCCTATGGAGACGGAGGATGATTGACGGTCGGCTCTGGCGCGTCACGCTTCTCCGGAAATAGCCGAAATAGGCTTGGCTCTTCACGGCGCCTGCGCATAGCCTGTGCGCAGGCACCGTGAAGAGCCGAGACCTACTCCGGCTGTCTTCGGGGAGAGTGACGTGCCAGGGCCGGCCGTCAATCATCCTCCCTCTCCATAGGCACGCCCATTCCCCGCGGGAGCTGAAATCTATAATGTACGAGTACACAGTGAGTACGGGGGTAAAAAAATCGGGACAGGCATACTGTAGCTCGCGCTACAATGCCTGTCTCGATGGTAAAATCGTGTCACTGAGGGTGAACCACCGCTTTAAGTCCAGAGTTATTCACTTACCCCAGATATGTCCCCTCCTTGTTTTTTTCATACCAATAGTAGATCTAAAATCAACTGAGGATTCCAAAGAGACCCATGCCATCCCTATAAACAGTGAAGTTTATCTGGAACAAACTAAGCTGATTCTAAATGCCCCTACGGTGTGTATTTGCACTTTTCTGTGTACCTTGTATTACAGTGTTTTGTGGCAACAAATTCATAACTAAATGTTGCCACTATTTCTTCTATTAACAAAAGTTCCAGTATTCACAACTTTCCTTCTGCAAACATTTTCTAGAATATCCTTTAAATGTGAGAATAATAAATTAGATAAACAGCAGCCAGGATATGGTGGCACATAACCCCGCTGTGTACGGTGAGTGTGAGTTGTGGCAGTGAGAGAGGGGCAAGGCTGGACGGGCAGCGCTTGGGATGGAGAGAAAGTTCTGCATGCACAGTTTTTGTTGGCCTTGGTTTTACCTACATGTCAGGGAACCTGGTACGTGGAACTTGTCAGTTATCCCATGAGACCTGCTCAATTACGGACTGCCAGGGACAAAGGGACACACAGACACAGACAGACAGAGAAAGCGCGTGAATCCTGGGTGATCGTGTTGAAACCCCAATCCCATTACCCACCAATAACACTGTGATACAAAAGTGCAGGCAACTTCCTGCATAACCCAAACTGCTGGATATATATGTGTGTGTGTGGGAGGGGGGGGGGAAGAGGCGAGGCGTCAATCACATACTTACTAACAAGTAGACATTTATGATCTATACGGGGTGACCAACTGGAGAAATAAAATCACAAGGCTCAGGCAGGGAAAAGGGCGTCACAAATTAAATCATCTTAACATGGTCAATCTGTAAAAATTACAGTGGGTAAAATAAGTATTGAACACGTCACCATTTTTCTTGGTAAATATATTTCTAAAGGTGGTATTGACACCACATGTCAGTAACAACCCACGCAATCCATACATACAAAGAAACCAAAACAAATAAGTACATTAATTAAAGCGGAGGTTCACCCAAAAATCAACTTTCTGTCACTAGATCCAGCATACTGCTGACATCTGCAGTATGCTGGATTTTTTATTTTTTTTTGTACTTATCGTTTTAGCCGTATTTCTTCTCCGGCTCCGAGCGGGGAATCCTTCGGGGAGTAGGCGTTCCTAAATCAAGCGCAGTTGATTGACGGGCTTGGATAGCGCGTCACGTCATCCGGAAATAGCCGACGTGACTCTCGGCTGCTTACGGCGCCTGCCGTGTAGAGCTGACTGCGCAGGCGCCGTAAATTGCAGAGGTCACGTCGGCTATTTTCGGAAGGTGTGACGCGCTATTCAAGCCCGTCAATCAACTGCGCTTTATTTAGGAACGCCTATTCCCGGAAGGATACGCCGCTTGGTGCAGGAGAAGAAATACGGCTAAAATGATAAGTACAAAAAAAATCCAGCATACTGCAGATGTCAGCAGTATGCTGGATCTAGTGACAAAAAGTTGATTTTTGGGTGAAACCCCGCTTTAAGTTATGTGTAATAAAATGGAATGATACAGGGAAAAAAGTATTGAACACGTGAAAAAAAGGGGCGCAAAAATGCATGGAAAGCCAAGACACTATCAGTAATTAGAAAGCAATCCTGCCCCTCATCAGTGTAAATTAATATCAGCAAATTCAGTCTTAACTGACAGACTATAAAAAGGTGTCTCATTACCAAGGTGTCACACATGAAACAGTTCATGATGGGTAAAAGGAAAGAGCTCTCTCAAGACCTTCACAACCTTATTGTTGCAAAATATACTAATGGCATTGGTTACAGAAGGATTTCAAAAATTTCTGAATGTTCCAGTGAGCACTGTTGCGGCCATAATACGGAAGTGGAAAGAACATAATTTCACCAGAAACCGGCCACGACCAGGTTCTACTCACAAGATCTCTGACGGAGGTTTGAAAAAAGCAGGGCTTTTTTTCAGGGGGAACTTGGGGGAACTCAGTTCCACCACCTCTGGCTCAGACCCTTTGGTGCCTGCTCACTACAATCACTTGTAAACACAGAAGTCTGGTTTCTGTGTTTATAAGTGACAGCTCTGCACTCTGTGTGTAACCCCCCTGAACTCTGCACTTTGTATGTAATGCAATCCTGGTATTTAATGCCCCTTTAAGACCCTTCTACTGTTTGTGAAATCTGAACAGGGTCGTGGTTGAGTTCCTGCACCTATTTTCTGAGAAAAAAAGCTCTGGAAAAAAGTATCAGAAAAGTTATCCAAGAGCCAAGGACCACTTATGGAGAGCTTCAGAAAGACCTGAAACTAGCAGGCCCAATTATTTCAAAGACTCATTGCTGATGAAAAAGCATGTTGACAAGCCTGTGATATACTGGTAGAATATAGTCTGGTCAGATGAGACCAAAACTGAACTTTTTGGAAGCCATAATGCACACCATGTTTGGAGGTCAAATGACACATCACCCCAAAAACACCTCCAATACCAACAGTGAAGTTTGGAGGCGGAAACATCATGGTGTGTAGGGCTGTGTTTTTCAACATACGGTACTGGCAAACGTCATACCATTGAAGGAAGGATGAATGGAAAAATGACGACATGAAGACAGTGGGCTGGATTCAGAAAGATCAGCGGATCTTTCTGCTGGCGTAACGTATCTCGGATACGTTACGCCGCCGTAACTTTGGGCGTAAGTTCCGTATGCAGAAAGAACTTGCGCCCTTAGTTACGGCGGCGTAACGTATGTGTGGCGGCGTAAGCCCGCCTAATTCAAATGGGGATGTTGGGGGCGCATGCGCCGTTCGTGAAAAAATCCCAGTGCGCATGCTCGAAATTCCGCCGAAAAACGTCATTGCTTTCGACGTGAACGTAAATTACGTCCAGCCCTATTCGAACGACTTACGCAAACAACGTAAAATGTTCAAAACTCGACGCGGGAACGACGGCCATACTTAACATAGGATATGCCTCATATAGCAGGGGTAACTATACGCCAAAAAAAGCCGAACGTAAACGACGTAAAAAAAAACGCCGGCCGGATGTACTTTTCTGAATTGGCGTAACTACCTAATTTGCATATTCCTCGCGGAAACATACGGAAGCGCCACCTAGCGGCCAGCGTAAATATGCAGCCTAAGATACGACGGTGTAAGACACTTACACCAGTCGGATCTTAGGGAAATCTATGCGTAACTGATTCTCTGAAAATTGGGACTTTGAGATGCTAGAATGGCCCAGCAAATCACCAGACTTGAATCCAACAGAAAATCAATGGAAAGAACTAAAGATTGGAGTTCATAGAAGAAGTCCACAGAACCTTCAAGATTTGAAGACTGTGTGGAAGAATGGGCCAAAAATCACACCTGAGCAACGCATGTGACTTGTTTCTCCATACAGGAGGCGTCTTGAAGCCGTCATTGCCAACAAAGGATTTCGTACCACGTAATAGATTTCAGTTAGCGTGTTCAATACTTTTTCCCTGTGTCATTCCATTTTATTACACAACTTCGTTTCTAAACGTATTTGTTTTGGTTTCTTTGTATGTATGGATTGCATGGGTTGTTACCGACCTGTGGTGACAATTTCATGTCAATAGCACCTTTAGAAATATATTTACCTAGAAAAATGGTGACGCGTTCAATACTTATTTCACCCGCTGTACATTATTTAGATAGTGTACAGGCTTTGGATCATAAATCCGGTAGCTGGAAGTCGGCGTCACCTGTGTTCACCACCTCTAGAGAATGTATAGAGAATCAATCATCTCATTATTTGCTGACACTTTGTTGAATGCTAGACATGCCGGGTCCTTCCTTGCCGTAGTTGAAGAGTCCCAGCTTTCAGCAAAGAGTCAGTAGGTGTTGACACCTAGAAAAGTTGCATATTTAGATCTCAAGATGTGATAAACAGGAGCCTCACTGAATCATACACACATTCAGATCCTACTGCACCCAGGGGCAATCATCAGATGCTGGTAAGGAAATCTGTATGATGGGAAAAGGAACAGCATTTCCACCAATGGCACCTCATGGCTGGTTTTAAGGATGTTTTCCCCCAGATCCTCAGAATCATCCTATAAAAAAAATGTACCTAGAACCCTCCCAGCACAGAACTATCAACTTCTATATGGCGCTCCTTATCTCTGCCTACCTTGGACCTGATATTCCGCAGCTGTCTGTTAATGCTGGACCTGTCATTCTTCAGGAAATCTGGATTGCTCTTAGATTTCATGATATCTGCAGCATAAAAATCATGTTTTGTCATGTCAGGGCAGTTTATGAAAATGAAATGAATGTACTGTTGCTATGAATTAGTGACATCGGAGAGGCAAAGCGATCAATTCCTTGCCTTGACAGCAGCAGCGGTCTTGAGAGGGACTCACCGTATCCAGACACCGATTCCGTCTCCGGGGTTTTCTCCCCCAACATCTCGGTGGCTGTTTTCAGCTGCTCCTTCAGCCGGGTGATGTCACATTCGGCCTTGGCCTTGACGTTGCTCAGCTCTGTGTAGATGTCTTTGTACTTGTCGCTGGCGTACTTCTTGTCCTTCAAGGGAGAAGAATGCAAATAGCAACATAACCGTTATGAGCTGTTATTGTAGAAGAATAATGAGACTGCACAATAGAAGTGGCAGAAAAGAGTATGCGTTGGCCACAGCAACCAAATACCAGCAATTTGCTTTTGGGAGCAGTGTTACAATTAACCACTTGACCTCCAGAATATTTACCCCCTTTGACCATTTTTTGCTTTTTAACATTGTGTTACTTTAAGGCTCCATTGACATCTATGCGACAAAACGCCCGACGCCGGACGCTTCTGCCGCTAGAGGGGAGAATTCCCATTGCTGTCTATGGAGATGGTTCACATCTCATAGACGCCGAATGCCTGTCGCCTGAAAAAAAAGTCCCGGACCCTTTTTTTCAGGTGACATTGGCGTTCGCCCATTGACAGCAATGGGAAGAATCTGAAAAAAAAAAAAGATACACACTCGCGGCAAAATACGCCACGTACGCCGCTGTCGCATAGATGTGAATGGAGCCTAACTGACTATTGTGCGTTCATGCAGCACTGTACACAAACAAAATGTATTTAATTTTTTTTACACAGAGCTTTCTTTTTGTGGCATTTGATCACCACTGTCACTGATGTCGCTTGTGACACTAATACAGTGACAATACTGTACACCGGCACTGCACTAAGACACAGGGTGGGAATAGGTTAATATCTAGGAGCAATCAATGGGTTAAAGGGGTTGTAAGCGTTCATTTTTTTTTTAAAATAACAAACATGTTATAATTGCCTCCACTGTGCAGTTCGTTTTGCACACAGTGGCCCCAATCCTTGTCTTCTGGGGTCCCTCGGTGGCTGTCTCGGCTCCTTCTCGCAAGAGCAAACCCCCATCTGGGAAGTCCTCTCCTAAGGGGGTTAGCTTGCGGGCGCGTACCCGTGCCATACAATCGGCGGCTGTGGCATCACTCGGCCCCACCCCCCGGTGCGCCACATCATTGATTTGATTGACAGCAGCGGGAGCCAATGGCTGTGCTGCTATCAATCATCCAATGAAGTGCCGACTAGAGCTCAGTGAAAGCAACGCAGGATCGCGCCCAATGAGATTCGGGTCCCAAGTAAGTAAAACGGGGGGCTGGTGACTGCAAGGTGTTTTTTCACCTTAATGAATAGGATGCATTAAGGTGAAAAAACACAAAGCGTTACAACCCCTGTGTGCCTAACAAGTGTAAGGTGCACTGCTTTTACTTGCTAAGAAACAGCCAGATCGCTTTTCACAGAACTCTGTGTGTGATTGGTCACAGCTAATCAGCAGGTTTTAGCCAAAATCTGCTGCTAAACTTGTGCTGTGTGCAATCAAAGCACAGGTCAGCAGGGGGCATGTGCCCCAAACCCAGAAGCAAGCCAGTGTGTGAATGGTCAGAAAGAGGTTAAAACAGAATAGCATTTACACCCTCAATGCCACCTGCTTAGTGATAAAAGTGTAAAACAATAGGAAAAATAATAATAATAATTCTTACCCTCAGAGCGGTCTGTAGCTCATCTTTCAGGGAGCTGATCTCCTGTTTTTGGTACTGGATCTCTGACTCTTTCACCCGTAGAAGGACCTACACGAGGGAGCAAAAATTACACATTGCACCAGTGCCTCCCATACAGCATTCCACAAAAATGGCTTTTACAATAAAATTTTACTTTTTCCAGGAAAATAGTAAAATGCAGTTATGAATTCATTCAAAAATCTTGTGTAAAACCTTGGATGATCCATCTTGTTACACTAAAATCTTTCATTTCTAGATGCTGTATACATTACATGGCCAAATGCTCATGGACATACGATATTCATACCCATCATATAGTCAGAATTCTGTGCAGAACTCTCCAAAGGATGGAGTTCAGGTGTTTCCAGTGAAGGGTACTGTTAATACTACGGCACACAGACATTTTAGACAATGCACTTCTAGACTTGGAGCAACAGTCTGGGGAGATTATTTTCTGTTCCAGCATGACTGTACCCCTGTGCTCATAAAGACATGGCGTGGCCAGCTTGGTGTGGAGAAATTTGGCACAGAGCCCTGACCTCAACCCTACAAAAAAAAAACTTTGGAGTGAATTGGAATGTCGATTGTGAGACAAGTCTTATAATCAAACATCAATACCTTACTTCATAAATGTTTTATTGCAGTGGGCCTCAACCTCCCCAGCACCAGGGACTGGCCTCAGAAACGTCAACCCCTTCACGGAGGGGGGTGCAGCCTGTCACCTCCCTTGTGTGAGCACCGCTGGCCACCTTCAGGGAGGAGGTGGGTATGCAACTTTTCACCTGGAGGGGCGGCGTGTGTTGGCACAACCTGTCACCTCCAGAGGGTGTGGGTGTATGCAGCCTGTCACCTCCAGGCCGGCTCTCCTTCCTCCTCCCCTTTATCTTCTCCGTAGGTAAGGTCATCACAAAGAGTGAAGGGAGTATTGGTTCTAGAAGGGGAATGGGCAACCTCTGGTGGTGGGAGGGTGGTAGTGCTGGTTAGCTCGCACCAGTCCGCAGCCCAGGGGTTCCTTGTTAGGGTCCTTTCACACTAGCGGACCGTTCATTACAAGTCCGTTTACGGACTTGTAATGAATCCCTATGGGATCGCGTCCGTTAGCGGATGGAGCATCCGCTAACATCCGCGACCATCCGCGTCCGTCTGGATCCGCTTTTGCGAACGGAAGAAACCCTATTTTTCTTCCGTTCGGCGGAACGGATCGGATGCAGACGGACAGACGGTCCGTCTGCATCCGATCCCCCATAGGGGAGAGCGGAGCAGAGACAGGGCGGTCTCTGCACTGTGTGCGGGGACCGCCCTATCCACCGACAGCTCAGCGGGGATGACGGATGATCCCCGCTGAGCTTTTGCTCTGTGTGAAAGGACCCTTATAATGGATAATTGGATACAAAATTGCCAGAGCCCTCCTCCCAGGAGAATGGAGGCTATTATAGGTGCAGAGGCATGGGATGGACTCCAAAATAACGCCCATGGTTTCTGAAATATGTTCAACAAGCGTGGTGGTCAGATGTCCATAAACAATTGGCCATAGAGTGACTGAACAAAATGTGTGCAATTGTGTAAAGTGTCACCTACTATGGAGGAAGTCCATAGCTGTCTTTTGAGTTCTGACCAAATGGAAAAAAAATTCCTTTTACCTCAAGTTCATAAACATCCTTCCCCTGGGTTAGGGGCGATACTTCCCCATCTCCTGTTACCAGGTTTCTTAGTCGTGTGATCTCACTGGCCAGGCGGTTATTCAACTCCTACAACGTAATGAAAGAAAATCAGAAATAAAAAAGAGTTTCAACCCTAAAGGCCGTTACATGATCAACTGTACCAGACTGAAACATTCAAGACACCTGGTTGTGTGCATTCAGCTCTTGGTTCTCTCGCTGACACTGGCGCAAAGCTTGGCGTTCTGCCTCCAGCGCCTGAGCGAGGTGGGCGTTCTCCAGACATTTCTGAGAATATTGCTCTGAGAGGACCTCCAGCTCTCTCTGCACAGACTGCAGCTCTTCCCTGTCAAAGAATTAGGGGGAAACATTCAACTTTACATGACAACTACACTGCACACAAAACAAAATGTATTTCTAAAAACATCTACAGGAGTACAAATGGAATCCCATTTTGTCGTTTTTCTGGTGAAGCTTACAAGAGCTGGCAGTTACCTCCTTAAAGCGAAGCTCCAGGTTCTGCCCCAAAAAATGTAAAAAGTCAGCAACTACAAATTCTGTAGCTCACCTACAGTATTACACTTACCTGCCTCTGGATCCAGCAGTGTCCTCACCCAAGCCGCTTCTTCAATTGGCTTAAGGTGCAGGTGCCAGCATCGGAAGTAAGGGAAACAGAAGTGAAGCCCTGCAGCTTCACAGCCGGCTTCCTACTGCGTATGTGCCTTGTGAATAGTCTCAGTCTTCTGGGACCTCTGATGTGTCAAAATCCCCCACAAACAGTGGCAAATGTGGCAGTGGAGGGTGGAAGGGTGCGAACAAGCGGAGTTTCCCCCCTTTTGGGAGGAGCTTGGCTTTAAAACACAACTGGGACCAGGCTACGACATTCAAATAGGTCTTAAGCTTTAAAACCATATTTTCTTTAATGAACCTTTCAAAGTTTACAATGTCCCACCAGAAACTATCTTTTCCATTTATTTACAAGCTTGCTTTCTTTACGTGTTACGTTTCAGTCACGTGACTTTGTCAGAGTAGAGGGCCAGGTAGTAGGCATGTCCTTATGTACAGTATTGGATCCAATTGACCGTGGCCATTTTGTTAAAGCCAACACCAGCGGCCTTCTTTACTAGGGTAAGGGTATAAATAACAAGTGGCAGCCATATTAGAAGTGATAAAAAAAAACAACTACAATGACCATTTTATTGAAGTCCTATGGAGCCATATAAGCAAGGACGATGGATAGTGGCTGTCCTCTTGCAAAAAGAGGATATTAGTAGAATGACGAGGTACACTAAAATGATCACCATAAACACATAATACCACTTGGATAAAAAAATAAAACATTAAAAAGGGAATGCTATTGATCCAGTAATATATAAAGCTGGGACCCAGAATCATGATTAAAATATACAATAAATACACAACAATATAAATACCCACATATAAAATCAATCTGGATAAGAAATATAGCAAAATTTATATATGGAAATAAAAAAAAAACTACAGGACAGGGTAAGAGCTACCTAGCTAGAAAAGGGATATGAAAACGGTGTATGAACAATACCACAATACACTCAATAAAAACATGGACCAACTTTCTGAAGTAGAAAAGTCGAAACAGAGAAGAGAAAATAATCTATTAAAAAAATCATTAATCAGTTGAGATCAAACTTGCCATTTAGGCTCAGTGGGACTAACGTTTTAAGGTAAAAAATGTATGTTGGTTCTTGTTGGCTCAAGGTTCTAATCTTACGACTTCCTCATTAAATTTAAGTATGGTCAGGAAGTTAGAAAAAAAATATGGAAAAGAAAGCTTTAGGACAAGCCCTATCTTTGTAGCTGAAGGCACTGACTTCTAAGCTGCAATGTAAACACAAAGCAGGTGCACAGGAAGAGGTAGAGAGCAGAGTGCCGAGAACCCCCTTGAACAACTTCAGCACTTTTGTGAACTGTGAGGATGAAATGCTCCACAGTGTCTGCAGCTGCAGAGGTCAGTTGGGGCTTGTTTTAAAGGGGTTGTAAAGGTTTTTTTTTACTTTCCAATTGGGTTCCTTTAAGCTAGTGCATTGTTGGTTCACTTACCTTTTCCTTCAATTTTCCTTCTAAATGTCTGAATTTCTCACTTCCTGTTTCTCCTCAGTAAGCTTGCCCCCATCATCCATGGGGGTTAGTCAGCCAGAACAGCTTACTGAGGAGGAACAGGAAGTGCGAAATTTAGACAAAGAAAAAAAACATTTAGAAGGGAAATGGAAGGAAAAGGTAAGTGAACCAACAATGCACTAGCTTAAAGGGAACCTATTTAGAAAATAAAAAACAAACCTTTACAGCCCCTTTAAGCCAATTTACAGTGTTAGGAAAATATAAATATCTGAATGTCCACAGCTTGGCTACAGTTCCGCTTCTAATCTCTAAAGAACGAGTCTCAATGGTTTTAGAGGCAAGGTACTTTATTTTTACAAGACTTACAGGTACTGCCTCCGCAGAGAATCCACATCCGCATTGAGGCCACTGCATTGGGAGCGCTGATTTTTCTCCAGCTCTCTATAAAGCTCCTCGCGGTGGGCGTTCTTCATTGCTTCAATGGCTGTAGAAAAAAATAAAATAAAAAATGTAAGTATTAGAAAAGAAAGTACAATAAAGCAAAACACTTTTCTTCTGAGCACTATACGTTTTAGATAAAAGCCACTGATTAGGCGATAAGCCAGTACAATCAGTATACAGATTGGCAGATTAACGATAACTGTATTTTGTACAGGACTTGGGAAAGTTGTATTTACCTTGGATACGTACAGGAGCGAAGTTTTTGACTGGAATTCCAGATACACCCATTTCGACTGAATTTAATAGGACACAACACTAAAATATTCTGAATTATTACATATCCTGTACTCTTAAAGATGCACTCACAATTGAAAATGAGAGAGTATGTAAACCCTGACATTGACCTTTTCTTTTTACATATACCACTGAAAGTGTTTTGTTATATCTGGTCAAGAAGTGCAAAAAAAAAAAAAAAACTATTGATTTTACCCGAAATCTATTGCATCTGCAGTGTTATCTTTGACCAGGTTTTATACAATATGTGAACTACAGAACACATCCCTTATGTGTTATGCAAAAGAGGGTATGCTCTGTGGTCCTGTTCTTGGATAACAATACTGCTCCTCCATAGATACAGTACAGGAAGTGAGTCTAGGCTGTGGCATTACCAAATGTCAGCCTTGAAACCTTAATGACTTGGAGAAGATCTGCAAAGATGAGTGGGACAAAATCCCTCATGAGATGTGTGCAAACCTGGTGGTCAACTACAAGAAACGTCTGACCTCCGATTGCCAACAAAGGGTTTTGACACCGAGTACTAAGTCAGGTTTTGCAAAGGAGTCAAATACTTTTTTCACTCGTTAAAATGCAAATAAATTTATAACTTTTTTAAATGTGTTTTTCTGGATTTTTTTTGCTGTTATTCTGTCTCTCGCTGTTAAAATAAATAACATTGACAAAGAAATTATCAGTCTATAAACTTACAAAATCAGCAGGAGATCAAATACTTTTTTTCCCCTCACAGGATGTGACAGGTTTATTGCACTCCCGGAAACTCCAGCTGTGAGAGGAGAGCAGCACACACAGGAGCGATGCTCACCCCTCCCGTCAGCTGCCCATTCACAGAAGCCTTTGTATATTATGAATGAGTTCACATAATACAAAGGCTTCTGTGAATGGGCAGAAAGAGGTGAGGGGGAAGGCATAGCTGTTCCAGCAACACTGCTCTTGAAGGAACCAAGACCACAGTAAGCAGCTTCAGAGCTCCGGAAGTTATACTCCTGGAGCACAATAAACCTGTCAGATGTGAATAACAGAGAGAAGTCTAGGAGGAGGCAGACACCCATGGTATGCCTGCAGTTTTTACAAAGTAGCTGCATTCCTGGAATTCAGCTTTAAGGGGAGCAACAACGTTTAAGGCTAAAAATCAGGAGTCACTTTTTATACTTGCTTTGTGAAAGGCAAAACCTATGATTGTCACTGGGGATGTAGGCAATGAACTTTACATTTTACCTTTGCCAAGTCTGAGCTCTAGCTGACCAAGAGAACTATAATAGAAAGCTTCCATAGCTACAACGTTACTGCATCCAGTATCCACGTACCCGAGATGGTGGCTGCAGTCTCTTCTTCCAACAAACGGTCCTTCTCATCTCGCAGCTTCTCCAGCTCTCGATGGTGTTGTCTCTGGAGGTCCTCAATCTTCTTTTGGTGGGTCTCCTCCATGGCGGCAAAGCCTCTTTCACAGGTGGCCTGCAGATGAAGTACCTTTTATAAAATAATGCTACAGAGCAGCGGAGAGAAACTACCAGTCCTAGACAGAGGAAGAATGATAGAACAGGAGATAGAAGAGATGGACAGAAAGAGAACTTCATGAGGAAGCCACAAAGAAACCTATCTGGAAAAATAAAGGTTTACGGACTATTGTTTGTGAAAAGCCTTGTTTACCCAAAAATGATATTGCAGCATTGGGTGGGCTGAATGACCTCTTGTCAGGGAAAAAATTAGTAAGATATCCTCAACTGCAGAATTATGAGACAAAAGGGTGACACCCTCTGCAATAAGCCAACTATTGTGATGGAGTTTGGAAGTACAGAGAAGATCTAAACCCTGAAGACCCTCAAGAGAAAAAGGTGTGCAGGACATTAGTTAACATCGGTCCAAAGAAAAGCTTCTCTGAAGTTCTTCAGTCATCTAAATGTGGCCTACCCTACAGTACATATTTTTTAAACTAAGGGAAGCTCCCAATAGGCAAATTAGCATGGTTGGTTTTCCATGGAATTGGCACTTTCTGCTGTATCTATGCATTTCTTTGGTAATGACCTAATGACTGTGGGATGCTTACTCAGCAGCCTGGGCTTGTTTGAAAGAATAGGGATCACGCAGGTCAAGAAACCTAGTCCGATTGTTGAGGAAGAATCTGCAGCGTGCCTGCCCTGCTCTACAAGCTTCAAAACTAACAGCTAATATGATCACTCATATTTAAAGAGGTGTGTGGCTTCACATTGCAAAGGCTTCTAGTCTACGGACAACTTAAAGTGGTTGTAAACCTCAGACATGAAATATAAACAAAGCATATCTCTTTATAGTGTGTACTAGTCTCAATCCGGAGCACTAAATGTAATTTCTGTCTGCTGCTTCGTTCCTCTGCTATCAGCATGAATCACTTTTGACAAGTTTTCCTGACACCCTTGTGGAGATACCCAAAGCCAGATACAAGTCCAAAGGAGAGCGAAGATTTGCAGTCCAAGGACCTCGGCTGTGGAATGCGCTACCAACTACCATCTGACTGGAGTCGGACCACTTGGCCTTCAGGAGAAAGATTAAAACCCATCTCTTCTGAGGTCAAGGGGTTCTTTACCCATGAAATGTATACAGCGCCCAGAGGCGATTCAGTTCGCATGTGTTGCGCTTTACAAGTTTCTCACTCACTCACTCACTCACTCACTCACACCCACAGAAAAAAGGTGACAGGGATAGGATCTCATGCTGATTGACAGCCTTAGCTCTGCTCCTGCTCCCTTCCCTCCAATCAGCTCTCAGAACTGTCCTCTCTAAGCTTTGCAGAGTGTAACTTTAGCTCTACGCCCCTGTTTTCTGACCACGCTGAACGCGGGTTTGAAATTGTGCAAGTTCAGATTTTAAACCCGCATTTCAGTGGGAGTTTGGGGGAGATTTGAAAGACATTTGTGCGGGTACATGCACAGATGTGTATAGAAATCGCCCCTGAAGTTGCCAAAAGTAGTGCAGGAACTACTTTTGGAAATCAGTGCAGCGCAGCAAAGTCTGCATCGCACTGATTGGGACAGGGACGTTGACCGGCAATAGGCTGCGATTTGACATGTTGGGGACTGAAAGGATGTAGAGAAGACTGGTGCAACTTGGAAGGAGGATTTTTTTAATCTTTGTATGGCCTGAGGCCAGTCACTTCACTTAGTATATGGATGGGTTCACAACCACTTTAAGAAGTTCAAAGTTCTAAATGCCAAGATAAACTCTATTAAGTTATCAGGAGAATGACTTCAATCTGCAAGTGGATTACATTAAAGCTACACAGAATTTCCCTCCAATTAGCAGAAGAAAATAACTCTTTGTAGAATAAAATGAGTAATGGTGACATACTGGACCATGGTGATTCTTACTGGTTCAGTACAGCGGAGCCCAACATTATCTCATCCTTTTCCTTTTCATCACTAAAAGATACGAGACTAGGGTTTTTCCTGCTTGTGATTTTTATTTATTTTTTGATAATTACCTTGCACACTTAGTTTATAATCTCTGTATCATCTTGACGTGGAAGTCCGTAGGAAATGCTCTGACCCGGTCATTACCTCTTAACCAACATGGTGGCAGGCACAGAGAAATAAAAGCTCCCATTGAATGGCTTGTACAAAAACTCTAAATTGTGTGGGCAAAAAATAATCAAGCACATTTCTGCAATATGTACACTTCCCTGTATATCCCTCTAAAAAGTAAAGAAAAATACCTGTTGATCTGTCAGAAATCCAGGCAGCTCCTAACCGGTTTAAGCAACAGTACCAACATTGCTCTACTGAAATTGCAAGCAGTACCCATAATTATTCCTGTACAGTTATCTTCTGCTGGATAACAAAACATCTTCTCTTCTTCTCAAGTCCATAACATTGACTATTAAGTGATTAGTTTGAGCTAGAGAGCGCGCTGGACATGAAGAATGGTTTGCGATAGATATTAGGTGGTCCTGCAGGTGAATGATGGTGTTAACCACTTGCCGACCACCCTATTACAGTTTTACTGCTATAGGGTGGCCCCTCTGGGCAGGATCACATCTATATCTGCACCTCCTGGCCACTCTGGGCAGGATCACATCTATATCATATCTGCACCTCCTGGCCCCTCTGGGCAGGATCACATCTATATCTGCACCTCCGGGTATCTGGGCATGGGTGTGGGTGTGGTCCCGCTGGCAGCTCGCCCCCGCTGTGGTTCTACACAGCGGGTCCCGCAGACCCCGATGTCTGCCGGCACCTGGCGATTGTTCGTAACCCAGGAAGAATGACAATTTGCCTATGTAAACAAGGCAGATCACCGTTCTGTCAGTTAAGGTACTTTCACACTTGGCGTTAGCGGTAAAGTGCCGCTAGTTTTAGCCATGCTTTTCAGCTGCTAGCGGGCCCAGCTGTGAAGCCGCCAACTGCGGTGGCAGCACCCGACAGCCAATGGAATCATGGGCTGGGGTGCCAACATCGCTGGATTCCATTACAGGCAAGTGTCCTTATATTTAAAGTCAGCAGCTACAGTATGTGTAGCTGCTGACTTTTTTTTTGGGGGGTGGACAATACCGCTTTAAAGAAATAACACATGGTGAAATATACGTATACTGGAGAAATTAACTGAATTTTTTTTTTTTTCTTTTGTGATTTTGCAATAACTTCCAATCACAAAAAGAAATTTGCTTGCCTTGTTATCAGGTGACCCATTCCAAAAGAAGTATGAAATAAAAAATAAATAAAAAAAACACAACACTAAACAAATGAGAATTGTCATTGAACTACAGCCTAGAACGCAAAGAAAGCTTCAATACTGAAACCCCCGTATTTATTATATATTTTTTTATATACTATAAAACAAAGAATAGCGTGCCCATCAAGAAAGTTCTGACTGAATAGTTGCCAAGTTTCAAGCCCGGTGTGATAAACTTCTGATGCTTACCAGGATTATCTAGTCATGCTCAGCTCAGGTATCCACAAGAGCATCTGCTTTCCTAAACCTGACTCTAGCTATGCCATCCAGCGAGAACCATCTCTTTTATTTATGATGAAACAAGTAGGATTCTGCTTTTTTTTTTTTTGCTCGGAACTGAACATTCTGGCAAGTGCATCCCCACATCTTCCCAGACAGTGTGAGTCACCGCGGCCGGGTCGTAAAGTGCATTAGGGACGTCACTATTATTTTTCCGCAGAATAAACCCAAGATTTCAAAGATAAAAAACAGCTGATGAGGTCTGGGGAGACGGAAAACATAAACTAAGTCTTGGCTCTGGGACGCAGCTCGTGGAGCTGGTAATGGTTTCATGAAAATGGAGATTAACTATTAGTCTTCCAAAATATTAAAAAAAGCATGGCCAACCAATACCTCCTAGTATGCCATCACTAAAAGGGGTTAAAGAAATATCGGTATTAATATTTTTAAAAAGGGGAGAAATTGTTCAGCCAATTCCGATTTTTTTTTTTTTATAAACAAATTAGATGGGCAGAAATGGAGAAACACAGGGTAGAAAGTCCAATATTTCAGTGGGTAGCTTCTAAATATTGTTTATATTTAAAATAGGCACATCAATTCTGAATGTGCGGGAAGAAAATTGAAGGAAAAAAAAATAATAGTCACGCACCACCAAATTAATTTGGTCCACAAACACATTTTAGGCCGATGCGGCAGTTAAAGGGTTGTGCATTCAGGGTCAGTCCCGTTATAGTCAGTTGGCATAGAATTGCATGGACAAAAGGCAGAAACAGGAAGGGTACCACCAGGGGTGGACTGACAACTCATGGGGCTCAACTCAATAGAAGATTATGGGGCCCCCAGGCTTACAGATGGCCACCACGCCAGGAGGCAGTGCAGAGGCCGGGCAGCTAAAATCTCGGGATTTTAACATCAAAAGCATGTCGGTTTTGGACATATCAGGGACAGATGTATAAAAAAAAACATTTTTACATACTGTCCCTGGTTTTATTGAGCCTGGCAACCCTGGTGGGGCCCCCTAGAGGCATGGGGCCCTCAGGCAGTGCCCTCAGGCAGCCACAGCTGCTGGGTGTCAAAACACAATGGGGTTTATTTACTAAAACTGGAGTTTGCAAAATCTGGTACAGCTCTGCGCAGAAACCAATCAGCTTCCAGTTGTATTTATATTTTATTATTTTGTTTCTGTTTCCCGACTGTGGTATAGCTGAAAGATGGCTACAGTACAGCTCTCTATGGACATCCTCCCACGTGTCTGCCTCCCGCGCACCCCCTGGGGCATGCATCAAGCACGCTCTTTGGACACAGCTCATCGGAGATCGTGGTAAAGAGCCAATTACACCAGCACCCTTTACCATGTGATCAGCTGTGTCCAATCACAGCTGGCCATATGTAAACAGACTTGCTGTTTATCGGCATTCCTTTCCTCACACAATGTCTCTGTGAGGAAAGGAAAGCTGATAACAGGAAAGTCCGACAGGGCAGTGAGTTCATTGTTTACACCAGTGGTCATCAACCCTGTCCTCGGGGGCCCCACTAACAGGCCAGGTTTTCAAGATAACTCAAATACATCACAGGTGATATAATTTGCTGCTCAGTGATTGCAGTATTCTAGTCTGCAGGTAATACATAAAACCTGGCCTGTTAGTGGGCCCTGACAGTGTTGATGACCACTGGTTTACACTGCTCATCAGTGCAGCTCATCAGTGCACAGCAGTGCCTCCTCATCAGCACCCATTATTGAAGAAAAATAATTATTTGCAAAAACGAAGATTTTTTTTTTTAATCTTTAGGCCCCTTTCACATGTGCGGACCGTATGTCCGCTTTTTCATCCATCTGTTTGCGGATGAAAAAGGGACATACATTGGTCCCTATGTGATTGCGGGTGTCAGCAGATAAACATCCACTGACACCCATAATCACTCGCCTCCGCAAAGATACGATTTTGCAGATGGAAGAAAACCCAATTTTTTCTTCCGTCTGCAGATCGGATCGGATGAACACAGACACACGGTCCGTGTTCATCCGATCCCCCATAGAGGAGAGTGGAGAAAAGACAGGGCGGTCCCTGCACAGTGTGCGGGGACCGCCCTGTCAGCCGCCGGCTCAGTGGGGATATACGGAGCGATCCCCGCTGAGCTTACAGACACACAGAGGCGGATCATTACTGATCCGCCTCATGTGAAAGGGCCCTTAGTTTGTTTAGCAAAAAATAAAAAACCCAGCTGTGATTAAATTCCGCCCAAAAAAAATGCATGCAAAAATTATAAAAATTTCATATGAATACAGTGCATGACCGCACAATTGTCGTTGAAGGTGTGACAGTGCTGAAATTTGAAAATTGGCCTGGGCAGGAAGGAGGTAAAAGTGGCCAGTGTTGATGCGGTTAATTGAACTAGCTGAAGTTAGAAGCCGATTGGCTAAGATGTCATGCTGCACCAGCTTTTTGCACTCTCCAGTTTAGTAAATCAACCCCAGTAGCTGACAGGCCAGCCAACCACACTGTTCAGCATGTATGGCTATAGCCTTACAGAATTTACATCGATATTCATAAAAACGGGAAGGCATTGCACCCCCCCATATACAGGTTTCCACTGTAATCTAGATGTAAAATACAATGATCAAAGCTTGAAACAAGCAAGCAAGGAAAAGTGTGAAAAATCTTGTTAAAAATGTTGAACTTTTTGGGTAATTGTGACAGTAAAAGACTTGTGTATACCCAGTGAGCATACAAGACTACCAAACTTTCAAGACATGGACCCTATACATTTCACTTGATGCAACAGTCATTGGTACGGGGTTAAAAGAATGTGTCCGGAGTGTGATTGGACCGATTGCAGCCTTTGTCATTCTTGATACGTGAGCAAGAGGCTGGGCCCTCTATTGTGTATGAATCAGTGGAGATAAATACTCTCATCACTTCAAGCTAGAACACAGGAAGGGTCTACATTCTCCCTCCCCACTGAAATATACACTGAACGTGAGAAACAAAACATCTACGCCTCTCCTAAAAAACTATGCAATATATTATTCTCAGAAATCAATAATTTTAACAAAAAAATATTGTTACAACTGACCCAAGAGTAATGCAGATCATTAAGGCCACTGATGAGTTGATTATTTGACATGGCAAGGAGATAAATTGATCGAAACTGTCAGGGAAAAGATGGCCGGTGCTGCAAAAGTAAAATGACTTACCTACTCCCTACAAAAAAAAAAAAAAAAAATTCAGGGACGGTTCACACTGGTGTGATGCCAGACATCGCATGTGATTTACACCGCATTGCTGTGCAAATTACATGCGATGTCTGTGCGATGCGAATTCAGCCATTGCATGTAATGCTCTATGAGGGCAGGGACTGATGTGAATGTACAATATACATGTAAATCACTGACTGTGTAAACTGACTATACAAGTACCTGTAATTAATATACATATATATTGTTTTTATGGGGAGGCAGTAGAATTGTTTTAAATTGTACAGTGGTTGTGATAATGATTCATTGAGATGTAAATCGTAATTATGCAAGATTAAAAACCATGCACATCTTTCCTACAGGATGGAGTTTTTAACTCCTTACTACTGGGGAAAAAAGGTGTACGGTATATTTTGACATATACATTTACGGAACTACTATGAATACTACAGCTTGCTAACTTTTTCTTCAAGTGTACCTGTCACTGATACAAAAGGTAGCCAACAGTTTGTTGATTTACTAGGAATCGTATATTTTGTCTACTACAACTTATGTCTAACACTTCTAGATTGTAAGCTCTAACGAGCAGGGCCCTTTGATCCCTCCTGTATTGAATTGTATTGTAACTGTACTGTCTTCCCTGATGTTGTAAAGCGCTGCGCAAACTGTTGGCGCTATATAAATCCTGTATAATAATAATAATAATAACACAGGGGTGCTCAAACGGAAGAGCGAGGGATACTTAAGTGATTTGGTAACCGGTCGCAGGCCACAATTTACAGTGGGCTTTTACCACCCCCTAAACTGCAAATGTAAACAAGCCTTTACTGTCCTGAGCCCCCTAGAAGGCTGCGTTCACACTGATGCACTGCAGCTGCGCCTGTCCCAGATGGAGTGCATTCGGTATCATTACACCTCGGACAAGAGCCGGTGTCCTGTGGAGAAATGCCCCCCATCGAAAAAAAAAACGCCCAGCCGGAACTGCGCAGGCGCAGCGCAGAACGGAGCTGCCGAACAGCTGAGTTTACAATCAGCTGTAGTCAGCGCCTGCGCACAATAGCCGAAATTCTGCCACACACTCCCGATGCTCGTACAAGTCTGCAAGGGACGGATTTGTTCTTGATGGGCGCGGATGTCTACATGAAGGGGGCGTAATTGCTTGTTATAGCTTTCTTTAGGAATTCCACATCTTAGCACCACTGTCCATCATTAAAAACTATGCCCCCTTCGTATTGATATCCGCCCCTTATACATGCCCATCAAGAACAAATACGCCCCTTGCAGACTTGTACAAGCATCGGGAGCGTGTGGAACAATGTCGGCTTTTCGTTCAGCGCATTCGCAGTTCCGGCCGGGCATTTTTTCTATATGGGGCACTTCTCGACAGAACACCGGCGCAATAGAGGCAGCATTGGCTAATACGGCTCCTGCTCCCTTTGCAGCTGCTTGCTTTCTCTAGCGCTGGCTCCACCCACAAAATTGATGCCCTGGAATGGCGGGTTGGCAATCCGTGATCTGCGCTTGCCGACCCGCGGGCCACTGGTTGGGTACCCCTTGGTCTAACATAATGGGTAAAAAAAAAAAACTTTGCGCAAACTCACTTTGTTTGCAGATCTTATTCTAATTTACATGCAATTTAGAGACAGATCTGTGATTTGTATGCAATGTGCTTGCTAAATCAGTTGCAGAAAACATTCTATGGAGAGCTATTAAACACAAGAAAAGAACCGTATCTGCACATTTAAAAAGTGCTTCTTGGCATTGTAAGTTCCAAACTGAATTTCATTGCAACATAAGTGTTAGCAGTTGTGGTACAAGAAAGAAAAGAGGACAGTCGTTATTTGGCTGCATGATCAAAGCAAAACAACTGTCACTCTGGTTGCAAAATAGAGCCAAGATTAATGATAACCTATCTGTATGCAAAAGGGTACATGCGAACTACAGATCTGAAACACAATTGCGTTAATAAAATGTTCCCTCTATTTTTATATATTAGGACATGTACTAAGCTTTTTGTCCAAAAAAGGATAAAAAAATAATATGAATATTGCCTAAAAATGTACTCAAGCATTCAGTTATCCTATCAATAAAATATGTGGGGGTGGTACTTGAATACTTGGTACTGCTTATAAATAAAACATATCAGCTTTAAAAGACAGTCACAAAGTTACATGTAAAATTTAACAGAAAGTAGACTTAAAAAGGATTAAGATAGTATTGTACTTGGACAGGACCTTCAAATTTTCAAAGTCAGCCTGGTATTTCGCTTTTATTGAAGACGTGTTCTCTTCAGGATGTTTCTGCTCAAGCTCTTCCCGCATCAGATTCAGTTTGGCTTCCAGTTCTATAACGCGCCCTCGAAGAATTGTCATGGAGTCTATGTGGCTTGGCTCGCCGTCAACTCCAGTACCGAGCAAAGTAGAGTCTCCAGCCGATTGTGTATATGGGTGCTCTAGCTTCTGATAACTGTCCAGCGTATCTTGCAGCTGGTGGATACTACGTGTATATTGTTCCTCCATAGCTCCGATTTCATTCTGGTGGATAACTTGAAGCTCTTGAATTTGGTCTTGAAACTGCTTCTCTACATTTCTTAACTGTTCTCTGTGAAACCGCTCTACTTTTTCCAACTCCTGTTCAGAAGAATGTAGTTTAGCTGCTATCTCAGCATGCTCTAATTTTAGAAGTCTCTCCCTTTCTGCCCACCGTTCCACAAGGTTCTGGATCTCCTTCTTGTAATTATCGTCAAGCTGTGACAAGGTATCTCTGAATTTAGCTTCAGCTTCCACTATCAACCTCTCTGTGTCCATGACTTGGGCAGTTACAGTGTCAGACACGGTCCTTTCTCTTTCCAGGACATCAGACAGCTCGCTTTCTTTTTTCTGTAGTATCTCTTGGTACTGTTGATGAATTTTGGCCAAGGCTTCCGAATGAATCTGACACAGAGCCTCCCTGCTTCTTGTGGCCTCCCTTTCATATTCAAGACGTGTTTTACAGGCAATATAACACAACTGAGCCTGCACAACAGCATCCTGTACAAGAATCGGTGGCAAGTTACAAGACTTAACACAGCTAGAGAGTTGCTGGGTAGTTTGCATGAGGTCTTTTACTGTTACTTCAAAATCAGCCTGTGGCATAGACATTAGGGCAGAAGAAATTCTCCTCAGTTGTTCTGCATTTTCCTTTAAACATCGAGAAAGATATTCTTGAAAAGCTAGGTCTGAGTTTTTAGAACTGCATGGTTCAGGGACAACACTGAGTTCAGCCTTGGCTTCTTGGAGACCATGTTCATTTGCCCTAATGCACTCACAATATGCTTTTGTCTTTTGAATGGCCAAGTTAAGCTCAGCTTTTAGTACTGTATTATCTGCCAGTGTTTGAAACAATTCTGAATGTGAACTTAATGAGGGCTCCTCAGGAGCCAGTTGCTGTGTATTTCCCACAATAACTCTTCCAAGCTCATCTACCCTATCCCAAAACTCTCGCTCTAGCCTCACTTTTTCAGCAAACTTTTCAACTAGAAGAATGTCGGAAGTCATTTCAGCACTGTGCACAGAATCATGCACAGAATCATGCACAGACGGGTCTGACATATTTTTAAAGGATTCTGCCATTCTACGCATTAAGTTTTCTTGGAAATGTATTCTTTCTAAAACCCTTTGAACAAGATCTTCACAAGGCGCTTCCGAGGAGAAATTGCTATTATCACAGGCAAAATCTGAACAGCCAGCTTCTGAAGCTCGACTCGTAAAACTTTGTTCTAAAGACTGAATTGTGTTTGACAAAGATGTCCGAAGACTGCAAAGCATTGAAGAGTTTAACTGCAGAGCATCTACATTATGTAGTTCTTTAAGCATATTCTGACATGTCTCCAAGCAGCAAAAACATTCTTTTTTAGCAGTTTCGAGGTGGTGCCCATTATGCTTTTCCCTCTCTAGATCTTCTATCTGCATAGCCATAGCATTAACCTGAGTAATGCTAGACTTAAGTTGTTCTTTAAGACTGGCCTCAGCCTTTGCCCATTGATTGTGAAGTCCCAGTAAAGTTTCCTGATGATTACTTTTCTCATTTGCCAGTTGAAGAGTAACATCCTTCAGTTTTTCTTCTGTTATGTAAAGTTTGGTCTCCAGAGAGTGAATGATGGACATAAAGCTTTCTATATCGCTAGCCACTAAAGGCTGGTACTGCGAAGAAACCTCTGGCGTGCTTTCTTCAGAAACAGACTGTTCCTGGCTCGTGTCAGAGGATGTGCTACTTGTCCAAGTCTTCTCAGAAGAGTCAACATGAGCGTACTTCTGGCACTGGATGCTGGAGAATCGTATTCTTTGTCTTTTGGCTCCAATGTCCTGTTCTTTTCCAAAACACACATTTTGGTCCACTTGGAATAATTTTGACTGTAGGCCCTCTTGTTCAACTTCCATTACACTGTCTCTTCTAGCCAAATCACCAAATACATCTCCACCTTCAGCCTGAAGGCTCTGCTCCAGCTCGGCAATACGTCGCTTTGCAGATTCCAACTGAATGTAAACATTCTCTATTTCTTTTGCTTGAGGCTCAGAATTTAAATTGTACAGGGTTTTCAAAGTTTCTTCCTTAGCTTTTAGTTTTGTTTCGGTTTCTTCCAAGCTGCTCCCCAAAGCTGCCATTTTAATAAGTGCTTCATTAATATCTTGGTCTTTCTTTTCTAAGATCTTCCGCTGTGCCTCACAGACATTGTACAATTCTTCATCCTTTATCCTGAGACACTCTTGGACCTTTAAAAGCTCTGTTCTTGATTCCTCCAGTAAATTTCTCAGCTGGCTGCATTCTGTCTCTTGTTGCATAAGCCTGGCTTCTAAGCTTGAAAAATCAGAAAAAACTGACTGATGTGCCATTTCTTCACAAGCTGACTTAAGCTGATCCCGTTCCCTCTCTAGCTCTTTAATGTGTTCTTCAAGCCTGTGAATAGTATTCTCTCTTTCTGCCAATTGTTCTTCAAGGTGGTGAACCAAAATGCTGGCCTCTGTATTGGCATTCAGCTTCTCTTTCTGTAAAACCTCCATTAGCTGTTCCTTCTCCTGCAATACATTTTCATATTCTTCGAGTCGATCTTCTGTCTCTTTTAGACTGAGTATCAACTGCTGTTTTTCTTTATCATAACTATCAAGAACTTCCTCATAATTCAACTGAAGCCGCTCTTCAATAAGTATACCAGTTTGTTCACTGGTTTCCAGCTGAGCCTGCAGACCCACAAGTTTGTCTTGCAGCCTTTGGGACTCTTTTTGGTAGTCCTTCTGCAAGGCTTGCTCCATTTCAAGCTCCCGTAGTTTCTGACTTTTCTCCAAAAGTGAAGATTCAACTTCTTTCAACTTTTGCTGGCTGGCTTTAAGCTGGAAACCAAGCGCAACCTCACTGTTCTTCCACTCTTCTTGCATTTCTTCGATCTTCTCCTTCTCCAGTTTTAAATCTCCTTTCAGTTTAGCCAAAGCTTGCTCTTTAATGGATAGCTCAGCTGAAACGCTGTTGAGTCGGGCCTGCAAGCTCAATATTTCAGCCTCATGATGCCTGATGGTGTCTCTTGCTTCGCCATAGCTATGCTTAAGATTTTGTAGCTGATGACTGAGCGCCTCCTGACGTTTATATTGTGCCTCCAATTCGCTCTGAAGGTCCTCGTTGACTTTATGGAGCCTCTGCCAAGCTTCTGAAGAGGGATCTGCCAACTCATTCTTAAAGAAATTGATTAAACACTAACATTAGTAACACTCTCATCTGACAAGGCTGAGTGTCACACCTCTGGACAAGCTGGACCATAAAATAAAACTTCTGTCTCTTACTTCTACTACCTAATTTCTTAGATCGATGCATACAATTTGGAGGCTGGTTCAAATCATCTGGAGATTGTTTTGTAGGAAAACAAAACAAAGGATAGGGTAAAAAAAATAAAAAACAGGAGAATCTACAGGAAGGGGTGAAAAATCAATCTAAAAATCTAAGAACAACCAGTGACAAAGTGCAAAGGGAAATGGCAGCAGAGCAGACACTTAAATGTTCAATATTGTTTTCCAAAACAAAACAATTTTTTTGGGCAAAATCAAACACCGGGATGAGGCTAAAAGGATGTGAAGGTCCTCCTAGAGAGCATGCAAGGAGGGGGAAAACATAAAATAGTTTTGCTTTAACTTTTGTTAGAAGAATTTCTACTGTATGCAAAAAGATTAGTTAATCACATACAAACAGCAAATAAAGATAAAGCACAATATAAATAAATGCAGCAAAATAGGAGAATAAAAGAAAAACACAAAAGTAATAAAACATAATACAGAGCTTTGGAAGTGCAATAATACAAAGTGTTGGACGTGCAATAAAGTGACAACAAGCATGCAGACATAAAGGAATTAATCGAAAGAGACGGACCAGAGCAGAGCCAGAAGCTGAAGAATTTAGCCTGAACTGCTGAAACCTTTTTTAAACGCTGGTAGGAAAAGCCCACAGATGTGACACTCAGTGAAATATTAGATGTACACCATGCTAAAAATGACACCATGCAACATAAGCCACCAAGATGTGTTAGTGAGAAGACCCTTCACCCAAATTATAAGTGCCCAGTGAAGAGAGATTCAATGTTTTCGTTGTTGTTTAGGTTTGTTGCGAAAAAAGAAAAAAGTCCTAAAGAAAAGCAAAATCTCCTTCTAAAGGTCTTAAATTTAAATTGAGATAACATAAAACATACCAAGAATTAGGCAGTGGCATTCAGCTTGCCTTTAGCTTTAAGCTGTACAAGAACACAAACTGCAGAACCATCAATAAGGCCAGCTGTTTAATTTTGAAGTTCTACAAACAAGTGGTAAAAACCATTAGGACGCTTTTGGAAAATTTCCAAATACTGTAGAATATTGGTTTGAGAGCAACTTGGTTTGAGAGCATTTTGCAAGACAAGCCGATATACAAGTAGCGCCATGTCAAGTAGTGTCACAAGTGTAAAAGAGAAGAGAGGCCTCTAAGTGTAGCAATGTGGTTACATTTAATGAAGGTACAACATTTAGAAACTCACATGATTGATGATTAAAACGGGTACATCCAAGTATACAGGCATCCGGGGGAAAGCTGTCCACATAGATCGTCCTTCTCACAGTCATCGACGTGGTCCTTTCTATACTGCGCTCCACGAGCTGTTCAAGCCGCGCTTTCAGATCGCTCTTCTGCAGGGTAGTCTTCACGATCACAGACTGACAGCCGTGAGAGCAGGTGGTGAGGAGGATGGTCTATGTCAGGGGTGCCCAACCTTTTGAAGCGCGGGGGCCACTTAAGCGACTTGGTAAACGGTCACGGGCCACAATGAGCGGAGTGGAAGGATGGCAGCCCACTCTATAGAGACCACTGAACTCTTTTTTTCGGATTGGAGGTAGGCGTTTGTAAACGGACACAAGTCCATTTACATCTGCCACCTCTTAGAGGTGAATGGAGGGTCCGATTGGGTCGGACTGACCATGTGAAAGGGGCCTAAGGCTGCTATCACACTGATGCACGGTTGTTGACCCGCACCTGTGGCTTTGCTGCACTTTGCCATAGACTTCTATCATATCCTATAGGTGTGGTGCACTTTCAGAAAGCACACCAAACTCGCAGGTAATAGAAGTTTATGGCTCAGTGTAAACCGCAGGTGCACTACTCTGCACCTGCGCATCAGTTGAAAGCAGCCCAGTACCCACTACAGAACAGATATGCCCGTATATACACTGTGATTTTAGTAATAAACTTACCTTTAATAACGGTATTCTATTCTATTCCAGAGCAGGAGGTCGCGGGCCACATCAAAGAGCTCCGCGGGCCACTGGTTGGGCACCCCTGGTCTATGTGGACAGCTTTTCCCCCGGATCCCTGCATACTTAGATGTGCCTCTTTTAATCATCAACCATGTGAGTTGCTAAATGTTGTACCTTCATTAAATGTAACCATATTGCTACACTTAGAGGCGCCTCTCTTCTTTTATTCTCAGTTGTGACGCTACTTGTATATCAGAAACCCATCAAATCTAAGACAGCTGGAGCCATATGCTCAAAAAAGTGGGACAAATTTGCAGTTGAGCAGTGTAGAAATCTTGTTCACAGCTACAGAAAGCACTTGCCTTATAAAAGGTGTGCTACGAAATATAAGGTTAGAGGCACCGATAATTATGCAACGCAGAAGCATGGACTATGGAATAAAGAATGGTGGATGCCATTTATTTGTGTTTGTTACAACTTATTGAATGTTAAATTGTGATTCTTTGAAAAAAGGAGTATCAATATTTTTGGCAATGATCATACACTTGCTATAGCTACTGTTCCCCAGTAACAACACCATGGTGTAGACCATCGCCGTGACTAACCATTATTTTCTATCCTATCAAAATCCATTTTTTTTTTTGTGAAAATTGGAAAATAAGCAAACTGAATGCCGCTGTATAGATATTATGTAGCATGCAAATTACTATATTTATGTGCTAAGCCAAGACTATTTTTACACTATGTTGGGCATGCTCACTGCTAAGAGTAATGACACTCTAACAATGAGCAGGATTATGGATAAGGACAGAGATGTTACTGGTACCTGTAAAATGTATCCGTCAGGGGCGGCATGGTGCTGCTGCAAAGCCTCCTTTAGCCTATGCTGCAAGAGGAGGTTTTCCGCCAGGAGATCGGACACTTCCTTACGACTCTGCTCCAGCTGAATAGGAAAAAACAAACGTAACAGTTATTAGGTATTCATGAACAAACTATTTTATGCTCTTATTTTATATTCATGGTTTAGCCATGATGTGTGTGGCCTTGTATAACCCTTTCCGAGTTGGGAGATCTACCGTATTTATCGGCGTATACCGCGCACTTTTTTGCCCTTAAAATCGTGGGTGCGCGATATACGCTTCCCGCGCTGTGTTTGAACGCCATCATCGACATATACCGAGCGCAGTACACTCGGCCAGGCTCCGCTCCCCTCGCGGTTATGCAAGAGGAGCTGAGCGTGCCCGAGTGTACTGCGCTCGGTATATGTCGGCGGCGGAGTTCAAACACAGCGCGGGAAGCAGGGATCGGCTCAGAGACAGCGCGGGAGAAGCGGGGAGGACACGAAGGCCGCAGACGGACGCCGGACCGGACAAGATACCAAAACTAAGTAATAATAAAAAAAAAAAAATTCCAGGAATTTCACGTCTAGATTAGGGGTGTGCGCTATACGCCGGTGCGCGCTATAGGCAGATAAATACGGTATATAAAAAAGTATACAAACAACCCATTTCTGTTAGAGATCTATGGTAACAACATCCACTTTAATTTTAGAACATCAGAATTGTAACAACAATACAAACAATAGTTATTTTTGCCAATCTCATATAAGCAGTGCCTATTTACATGGCATAGTGATTATGTGTCACAGAATTCAAATTTTTGTGGATCTCCACAAAGTCTACAAACTTCAATATCGTTCAGATTAATAGGAGTAGGCTGAAAATAATTTAAATACAATGTGGAAACGAATATATGATTTTACATTTTGACCATAGATCCGCTTTAAACTGCATGTCTGAGCATTATTGAAAGAAAAAAAAAAATTCAGTACAACGCACATTTCTCAACTTTAATTCTTTTAAAAATGCTGCAAGTACAATATCCTTTAATCTGCCAGAAATTCAGTGACTTCCAAACTTCCTGTGTTGCACTAAAACTCAAAGCATTGATGTCAGCCCTTTCTAAATTCTTTGTTGGTAAGGTTGAAGACACCAGTCAACCCAGTTCAACCTGTGTAGGTGTGCATAATCATTTCCCATATCCCTGTATACCGTGCTCGGTTAACATACACGTCCAATAGTTTAAAAACAATCAATACTTCCTGCTGACACCACAGATAGTGGAAGTGAATGCCACATCCTTGTTGCGCTAACAGTGAAAAAAAACCTACGCAGTTTAAGGTTAAAACGCTTCTCCTCCAGTTTTGTCGAGTGGCCCCGTGTCCTCTTGCACTCCCTGAGACTGAACAGTTTATTCCCTATGCCAAAAACGCTATTGTGGTATTTGTTTATTGCTATCATATTTCGTCTCTAGCGTTTCTTCTCCAGAGAGAATAAGTTTAGTGCTCGTAGATGTTCCTTGTAACTCCAGTCCTTTTTATTAACTTTGTTGCCCTTCTCTGGACTCTCTCCAGTTCCCACAACTCCCTCCTGAGGATTGGTGACCAGAATTGGATGGAATACTCGGGATGGCCGAACCAGAGTTTTATAAAGTGGCAGGATTATCATTTTATCTCTGGAGTAAAATCCCATGCCAATAGTCTGCTAACTTTGCTTGCTGTAGCTTGACATTGTATGCCATGACCGAGACTGTGATCTACTAGGACCCACAGATCTTTATCCATCCTGGATTCCCCCAGAGGCCTAGTGAGTAACTTGCATTGGCATTTTTAGCCCCCCCCAAGTTCATTACTTTACATTTTCAACATTAAACCTCATTTGCCATGTAGTTGCCCACTCCATTATTTTATTCAGGTCTCACTGTAAAATTTCTATATCCTGATGTGAAGTTATTTCCCTACTTAGCTTTGTATCGTCAGCAAACATTGAGATTGAGCTATTTATACTAACCTCTATTTCATTTATGAAAAAACTCCACCGAATTGGTCCCAGAACAGAGCCTTGGGGTACTCCGCTTACCACTCCAGACCTGAGTATTCGCTACTTATCACCACCCTTTGGACACTGTAACCAGTTTTCTATCCATGTACAAATCCTATGGTCCATGCCTACAGACCTGAGTTTGTGAATTAAGCATCTGTGGAGGACTGTAGCAAATACTTTTGCAAAATCCAGCTACACTGCACCACATCCACCGGTCTTCCCTTATCTAGATTGAAACTTCCTCAAAGTATGTTAATAGATTGGTTTGGCAAGAACGACCTTTCATAAACCCATTCCGATTACTACTAATACGGTTTTCATCAGCAGATAATATATATAGTATATATATAGTCCCTTATCCCCTACAATCATTTACATACTATCGATGTTAGACTTACTGGTCTGTAGTTCCCAGGTATAGGTTTCAGCCCTTGATTGAATTCTCCCTTGCTGGATTACAGAACTCGAATTTGATCCCTAACCCTTCTCCATATTCATAAACCGTTTTATTTCCTAGCAAAACAATGCTGCTTGCCTTAATATCAGTGGTTCTCAACTCCGGTCCTCGGGACCCACTAACAGGTCACGTTTTCAAAATAACTGAAATTAACTGAAACGTTTTCCTCAAGGTAATATTTCAAATCTGGCCTGTAAGTGGGTCCCGAGTACCGGAGTTGAGAACCACTGCTTTATATCCATGAGCCTGCCCATGTATTGTTTTTAGGGAAACCACTCTTGGCAGATCTAGTTTTGGGGGTGTGCTAATGTCAATAGGAACGGTCCCAACAGGTAACCTTACAAGCCTTGTGATGATGTCATAGTGCGTAATAAATAACGGTTTATTTTTTTAATACTATAGGAACAAGGGAAAATAAAAATTCTGCAGCATGCAAGGGAGGAGGAGGTTTGGGGTAGATTTGGGTTATGCCTATACAAATCTTTAACTCAGCATTACAAAAACGGATTATGAGAAGGAGATTGTGATATATCTTTTCAGCCATTTAACGCCATAATCTCAGTGACGGTTACCTGTTTTTCCAAAAGGACAGAGATCTCTTCAGGCGGGTATTTTTTGGAAGGGCTCGGTGGCAGGGGAGAGATGGGTATCTGCCTCTCTTCTCGCAGTGGGGTTGTTTCCACCTGCTGCCAACGCTGCTCGATTTCCACGTGAACATTTGGCCGGCCATCAATGGCATCTGAAGATGTTGGACTCTTGTCCACCTCCATGTGAGAACACTCTTCTCCAGAGGGTTCCTCAATGGAATCTGAGCTTTCAAACCTTTTCCTGCGTTCTTCCCTTCTCCGAGCCCGCTCTCGTTCAAGCTCCCCTAGGTCGTTCTTTGAGTCCGTGGTGTCGTAACAAGATATGGACTTCAAGGCCTCGGCTGCCTGCGCCCTCTCCTGAGCCAGTGCTTGCTGAATGGGGCGGAATTCAGCCCAATCGAAGGTTTTGGAGCGTCCCTCTCTCCTGCGCTCTCGTGCCCGGCTCCTCTTTTGCTCCCCATCGACATCTGATTGTTCAGAGTCCTGCTTGTCGCTCTGTATGGAACTGGAGACGAACGAAGATGGAGCTTTAGTCTTCTCCTCTGGCAGAGAACTATGATAAAATAAAGAAACCAGGTAAGTACACAGTTACTACTGAACTGGCCTCATTCACACAAACAGGTGTAACCCAGAAGACCCCCAGACAGTGCAGGAAAGTTTTAGAAGACAAGACTTCCAGAAATATAATTATACACATTATATTACAGGAACTTAGTACGAAAACTACTAGAAGGAACTACGAGTTCCAGCTGTTGGTACAGAGGGCATGCTGGGAATTGGAGGAGATTAGCAGCTGCCGAGATAAGGATTCCCATGCACAGTTGACAAATACCACTAAGAGGGAAATTTCTGAGTCCATAACTTCACAACATTGGGTTTCAGACAGGTCCACAAAAAGAGGGCAGCACATGAGGAAATACCACCAACAATAAACAACCTTAAAAAAAGCCCCCCTTTTAAATGTTCAGGCATTTGAATGTAGTTTTTGTTGGTCAATTACTATTGTTTCCACTGAGGTTGGCAGCCATTACTTTAGGATGTCCTTATAAAGTCAGTAAGTATAAAAAGAAAAAATAATTGCTGGATGATCATCCTATGTATTCAGGTCTGAATGGCATCTAATGTCTATGGCTTGCTTAATGGCGTTAACTCCCTGAACCAATTGCCCACAAGGTAACCCCCCAGGAAAGTGCTTCTCCTAGCGGGCTATATGAGGAGCCACGTGAGCCGCTGAGGGACCCCAGAAGTCGAGGATTGGGACGACTCAGTGCAAAACAAACTGCACAGTGGAGGCAAACATGATGTTTGTTTGTGTTTAGCCTGTGGGCTAAATGAGAGAAATCCAATAGCCAGCTGTTTTGACAGCCTGCAAAAACAGCTGTCAGATTACCCCTAAAGGGACTGGATCTGATTGGATGCAACCACTATTAGGCCAACAATTTGCCAACTGGCTTATTCAAGAAAAGTTGACTGAATAGTCAACTTTTATCAAGTTGGGTGGTGCCTAAAGGGACACCCATGACTCAAAATTAAGCCCATTCAGCAGGAATCTTATATTTGAGTCGCATATGACCAGCTTAACAGACTACGTAGCTTACATGATCACTGTACCTGCCTCCCCTCCATTTTTTTGTTTTCTGTCATTTTGAAAGTGTAAATGATGGAAATAAAATCTAACTTCTTTTGACATATTATAAGAATGTCCAATCTGTAATTTGATGCCTTTGAGATTTTTCCGTCTTTCCTTGGCTTCGTTATGCACATTAATACAAATTTTTACCTGGGGTGCCCAAACTTTCGATCCCCACTGTAACTGTGTGGGTACCCACACTATATTAACACCCCCCCCCCTTCCCGTATTCATATCGCCAACATTATTTTGTACCCTACACACAAACCACACACAGCTCTACTCATAGCTGCCTGTGTAAACTTCAAAGACTTCTTGTGATCTTATCTAAAGACTTGTAATGTCTTCCTAATGTAATCTCCTTCTAAAAGCAGAACAAAGGAGCTCCAGGATTTCCTGGAAACGCAACACAAACTATCCACATCAAGATTTTGTCGCGCTGGATATGCTACTTTTGTGTTTTGCCCGAATCTGAGAAAATGGATGACTGCTGAAAATATGTATAAATCACAAAACAGCTAACAGTTATTATCTGATAAAAAGTCCCTGGCTTGAGTAGGCCAGCTCCCATCAGCTCTCCTGTGCATACAGAGATACATCTTAAGACTCACTTATAGCAATCATATTACAGATATCATTTTTTCTACCGTGTTTTCCCGAAAATAAGCCCGGGTCTTATATACATTTTGGCAACAAAAAACACCGTAGGGCTTATTTTCAGGGTAGGTCTTACCATGTAATGTGATGTCTTCTCTCCCCCTCTCCCTCCCTGCCTGTCAGGAATCCTCAGTATGAACAGAGTTAAAATGCTTGTAAAATCCTATAATCCACTCTATTACAGTATTATATAATGTACAATGTGTGTGTTTCTGTAATATAATTGTGACAAATACCTTCATTATAGCGCCGCTCTACGCTTCTGTGACCCGCCGGGAGCTCTCTTCCCCGCAATTATATTATAGAAACACACACATTGTACATTATATAATACTGTAATAGAGTGGATTATAGAATTTTACAAGCATTTTAAACAAGGGCTTATTTTGGGGTAGGGCTTATATTGCAGCCCTCCTGGAAAATAACACTAGGTCTTATTTTTGGGGTAGGTCTTATTTTTGGGGAAACTCGGTAGTACAGGTAAATTTGTGAAATGAAAGATCAGATTGACCTTAAAACATGAATGTTTACATCTGTGATATCATAGTCTTAGGAAGCAGGGGTTTTTAGGCAAACCTGTTGCATTGCCCTGAAAGAGAAAAGCACAGTGTGACGGAACCATCCAGCACCCCGTTTGAGTGCTTCCATTAGTATGCAGCTTCCTCCAATCTGGATAGAGGAACCAGATATTATAGCAGACTGTACAAGACTAGCCGACAATAGCTTGTATGAAAACTGGATTGTTTATTGAAAACACACACAGAATTTATAGTACACCAGATCAGGTGAGCAAGATCACATTATTGTATGCAAAGGAAACTGTATACAGGAATATAATTAAGGTAACTAAGGAACAACAAACTACGCTAATCCACCTCTAACAACTAATAGCCAACAGTGATATAATTAACATGAGCTAATTAACTAAACCAGATGGAGTATACAATACTAGCAGACAGACCGAAACAATAGGTGACCCCCAACAATGCAATAGACACAACCTTGTGTATTCGGTCCACTAAACACATCATCAGAAGACATAAAATGTCCAAGCAGTCTGATACAGTGCAATTAATCTTCATAGATCTTCTGAAGAGTATGGTTGATAAATATTTCTGTCCCAAGTAAAGGAGCCTCTCCAACCCAGTCTGCAGGAGGGCCATCATAATTCCTCTGACTATTGGCCTATATATGATTAATATTACATCTTTCCATCCACTCCAGAACCTTTATTGGGTTCAGCTTTTCTGCCTCCTTCCCCCGCACATACCTGCTTCAACTTTGCTCCCTCTTCCCTTGCATTTGCCCCCAGCCTTCTGAAACATTTCTCAGGTCCCAGAAGGCTGTGGGACCATTCACAGCTTGCACATGCGTAGCGAGGGTCCGGCTACCCACACCAAACATGCTGATGCTGGAGAACCCAAGACAAATGAAGAACCGGCTCTGCATAAAGATAGGGCTGGATCCTTAGACAGGTAGGTGTCCTTTTATTAAAAAGTCAGCAGCTACAGTACGTATAGCTGCCGACTTATTTTATTTTTTTTAATTCTAAGGTGAAGATCCTCTTTAAAGTCAGTGCCAAACAGCTCTGCTACCATCACCTCACAGGGAAGCTGGAGCAGGCAAAGTCCTTAAGGGTTGTCCCTAGCTAAAAATCGAAAGCAAGGCGTACGGAAATTGCTTTACATGCCAAATTACATTTATAATTTGCATACTTCTAGGACCCTCCAGTTCCATGGCTGCATGACACTGGGCGGCGACAGCACACTACTATATCCTACTTGCTACTTGTCCCTCTTTGAACCTGCCGTTTGGACAACCAAACGATCGCCACCACAGTGAAGGTCTGCCTAAGCTCTGACTGTTGTAAGTCCTCCTAAACATACCCCTTCCTTTCACCCGACAACTTACAAAGTAGGAACTCCCACTGCAAGCCTTATGTCAAATTTTAGCTTGGGTGTAGCAAGACTGATTTCAGAAACCTGTTTAATTGAAAAATTGGCTTGTAGAGTTCAAAAGGAATACAGGTAAGTTCATGTGAGATAGAACAGCCTATAAGGTGACCTTGGTCGATAAGATCCTTGGCAAGTACTGCTTGCAAGCTATCGCAATACACGGCATGAGTGCAGATGACAAGTGTTTGGCATGGTACAGGAGCACATGCAGGTCTGGCAAAGACAAGCAAGGAGCCAAAAGCTAATAAAACTTAAAAATAAGGCAATTAATTAAAAACAAAGAGCTGCATCAGCAGCCTCTGTTGTAGAAGCAAATTCCCGGTCATGATGACCATCTTGTAACATCCAACAACCAGAAATACAATCTGAACTGGGGTCATTAGATGGAGCGAAATTTTACTTCTCTGGAATGCCTAATACATGCATACCTGCAATGATGAGGCATATAAATGAGAACAATTTCATCCTAATATGCACACCCAGATGCCGACGCTAAAAGCTCAAGTCATTGACAGGAAAGCCACATAGATTTTTTTGGAACCAGCACAACGCACCGTAATATCTGCTACTCAAAAAGCCCAAGGAGGAGAAGAGTTGAATCCTAGAGACTGTCACTTAACTTGGCCTCTCACCCCCCCCCCCCCCCACCCCGGCTCTCAAGCTGAAGAGTCAGACTATGAAGTAAAGTAAGCAAATATAAATCTGTTATTAGTAAGCATGCAGAGTTCTAATAATTTAGGACTAAGCAATAAGCCTCCTGCATAAGCTCTGTTGTAACAGGTCCTCTTTAAAAAAATAAAATGCCTGTGAAGCACAGTGGTGGCAGCCATTTTGCTGAAGTAATACACACTGGAATGCAGTGCAGTCCAGCAACTGGAATCAACAATGACAGTCTGAGCTCTATATATCGAAAAACACAATTCCCTTCAGGGAAACTACAAACAAGCTTTATGTCAGACCCTTACCTGCTTTTGTTCTGCAGTTACTGCATAAAGATACACAGTACCCCTTGCTATTGCTTTTAAGTCTGCGGCACTCTCATGGAGAGAAAAACTGCAGTTAAACTGGACAGCTCTGCGTCTCAGGGTGTCACCAGACAGGAAATGAGGGGAATCACTCCAAAGGAGACAGTCACCTTGCCATCACCTTGAACAAGGGGTCCCTTGTGGCCTGAAACATCAGTGCATGCCAAATGTTTATTTTAGTTTTTTGAGTTGTATGGAGACTTTTTCTTATAACTGACATAGTGTCACTATAGGCCGAGCACCCCAACATTGGGTGTATGGTGCTGCATGGATCAGATGATTTTCTACCAATTCAAATCTGACATGTTACCAAACACTCCCTACGCTCTGCAAATCAACTGTCTGGAGCTCGTCTTCAACAGAACAGTTCACAAAAGTAAAACTGTTCCATTTAAACTCAGTGGCCACCAAGAGTACTATGTGACCCCAATGTTTATCTCATTTGGGTGTAAGGTTCAATTTAACTGTGCGCCTGTTTGGAGTAAAAATCAGTTTATAGCGATATTAAACCCAAAAGCTAACATTATACAAGCATACTCCCACTTTTAAGTACACAATGGGACCAGAGCATGTATGTAAATCGAAAATGTACTTAAAGTGAAGAAATACTTCTAGGGTGTAGTTGGGGGGCGTCGGGGGGGAGGTAGTTGGGGGCATAGGGGGGGGGGGGGGGTAGTTGGGGGCATAGGGGGCGGGGGGGGGTAGTTGGGGGCATAGGGGGGAAGGTTGTAGTGGAAGCGTCAGGGGTTGTAGGGGAGGCGTCGGGGGTTGTAGGGGAGGCGTCGGGGGTTGTAGGGGAGGCGTCGGGGGTAGTAGGGGAGGCGTCGGGGGTTGTAGGGGAGGCGTCGGGGGATGTAGTTGGGGGCGTCGGGGGATGTAGTTGGGGGCGTCGGGGGCGTCAGGGGGATGTAGTGGGGGATGTAGTTGGGGGCGTCGGGGGCGTCAGGGGGATGTAGTGGGGGATGTAGTTGGGGGCGTCAGGGGGATGTAGTTGGGGGCGTCAGGGGGATGTAGTTGGGGGCGTCAGGGGGATGTAGTTGGGGGCGTCAGGGGGAGGTAGTTGGGGGCGTCAGGGGGATGTAGTTGGGGGCGTCAGGGGGATGTAGTTGGGGGCGTCAGGGGGATGTAGTTGGGGGCGTCAGGGGGATGTAGTTGGGGGCGTCAGGGGGATGTAGTTGGGGGCGTCAGGGGGTTGCAGTGGAGGCGTCAGGGGTTGCAGTGGAGGCGTCAGGGGTTGCAGTGGAGGCGTCAGGGGTTGCAGTGGAGGCGTCAGGGGTTGCAGTGGAGGCGTCAGGGGTTGCAGTGGAACAGGGTGGGCTACGCTCTTGGAGCTCCAGCTCCTTCTACTGTGGCTGCAAATTATCTGTACTGTACTTGCGAGGCACACGCTCTCCAGTAGAATGTATCAGTTTACATAGATGAGACAAACTACTCAACACTGGCAGGTGTGATTAAAATGATCAGCTCTTATAAATGTATATAAAACCTTTATCCCAAAAGGGGGGGGGGAAACAGCTGTAACCGATTATAAACTGTGAGCTGGAATTCATCTTTTATTTGTTTAGCGTATCTAAAGCCTGGTACACACTAACAGTTTTTTTTTCCGTTCAACCCAATGGTCGGAGCCGCTGCACTAACAATCGGACGTTAGTACAGCGATCTCCCCCTCTCAGCTGTTGGTTTTCCTGCATGCTCATCCAACAGAACCCGGGCAAACATACCCAGGGGCCGAATGTCGGGCGGTTTTTATTGAACCGGCCAATGTCTCGCTACATTTGGTCTATGTGTACGGGGGCTTTAATCTGCGAATACATTTTACACTACCCCCCTTTAGACAATGCTGCTGTGCATCCTGTTCTCATTCCTCCAGAACTTTGTCTCAGTAATACAGGAGGTGTGTTACTGACCAGATCACCAGGTGAAAGCAGAGCCAAAGAAAAGGAGAATGAATGCAGCCACTGCATCTAATGATTGGTAAGCTGCAATATAATTCCATTTTTGGCTTTGGGTTTAATACCGCTTTACTCTACATTGCTAAATCTGTCTCTATTTGCTGCCCAGGATTCCAGGCTCGGGGTCACAAGTACACAGAAATGTTGTCTTCTAGACTTCTAAATGAGAAGCAGCCTGATCTGTGGCTATTTGTGTCTCTATATAACTTTATAATTGTCCCCCAGCGTTCTTCTCTGGTTCCAGTAATGTTCTCTCGCTGGGCCCATTGCAGCCTTGATAACGCAGACTAAAGCATAGGAGGACGGTGGTGCTTTACACTCATGTGACAAATGCCCACAGTTCTGCCCTCAGGCCATCTGCCTTTCTGAATCTGACTCTAATTCACGGCATAACAGCCCAACTGTGTGATATTATAGAACAGTTGCTATATTTCTATTACAGCGTCGGTAGCTTTGTGTTTTATTTATGTTGTCACAAGACATGCAGTAGAGAACCAACAACTCTAAGGCTACTTTCACGCTGGGGCTTTGCGCCATCGTTTTTGTGGCGCTATTCGGCCGCTGGCGGGGAGTTTTTAACCTCCGCTAGCTGCTGCGTTTTTTTCCTGGCAATTCGGCGGCGCTGTCCATTGACTTCAATGGGCAGGGGCGCTTTAGAAGCAGTGTATACACCGCTCTCACAGCGCCTCAAATATGCGGCTGGCAGGACTTTTTGGAGCGCCCTGCCAGCGCACCGCCCCAGTGTGAAAGCCCTCAGGCTTTCACACTGGAGTGAGAGAAGAGGCTCTTTCAGGGCGCTTTACAGTTGCCATTATTAGCGCTATAGCGCCTGCAAAGCGCCTCAGTGTGAAAGTAGCCTCAGGGCTCATGTACACTGACCTACAGTATTTCTTAGCTATGGGCCCTTGCAACTGCTCCGCTTCGCTCCACAGCATTTCATAAACCAAAACTAATACAAATCTGCGTCCACGGTCCTGCATATGGACTGTATTTTTCTCAGTATGCGTGTAAAGGTTTGCGCTAATGTGTACTGGACTGTATGTGCCTATGCTTAGGGCTGATATGTAAACAGCATGGCCCGGATTCACACACATCGGCACATATTTATGCGGGCGTAGCGTATCTAATATACGCTACGTCGACGCAGCGCACAGATGCAAGCACTGGATTCACAAAGCACTCGCCCCCAAATCTACGCTGGGTTTCCTCGCTGTAGGTGGAAGTGGGCGTGAGCCATGCTAATGAGGCATGACCCCATGTAAATGATGGACTGAGCGTCTTAAAGATACGAATAACGTACGGCGCATGCGCCGTCCCGTGGACGCAACCCAGTGCGCATGTGCAGAATCACGTCGGAACTACTCCCTAAGATACGACGGATCACTGCCTACGACGTGAACGTAACCTACGCCCAGCCCTATTCACGTACTACTACGTAAACGACGTAAAATACGACGGCTGTTCCCTGGTCCATACCTTTGCTTGAGTTGCGCCTCATAGATGGGAAATAACTATACGCCGGACGTAAGCCTTACGCAAACCGCGTATATTATGCGCCGGGCGCAACTACGTTCGTGAATCGACGTATCTCCCTCATTTGCAATGAGGCGCCAGCGTAAATATGCGCCCACGATACGCCGGCTTAGGAAAGTTACATCGGTCGGATGAAGCCTATTTTCAGGCGTATCTTGTTCTGTGGGCACGGAGCACAGATACGATGGCGCATAGTTACACTTACGCGGCGTATATCGAGATACATCGGCGTAAGTGCTTTGAGAATCTGGGCCTATGTATTCTGCAGCACCGATGCCGATTATATTTTGTTTACATTTTGGCCCTGAATCATTCATTTATGCGGCAGCAGCTTATATGCAGAATGAACTTATCTTCAGTCATTATAATGACTGAACACAGAGGTCATTCTGCACACGAGCTACCGCCACGATTGGTTGCTCAGGGCCTGCATGTAAACAATAGGGTGTACCAACACTTCCTTTTTAGAGCTATTTTTACTGTATTGGTCACGTTTTGTTCCCCTGAAGAAGCCAATGCTTTGGCGAAACATGTAGGGAAGAGTTGATCTCTAATCTTAGCAGGCCATCAATATTCTTTCCAGTAGTAAATACTATATGCTCTCCCTTTTTCTATTGATTTTATGAATTTTTGATTGTATTGTATGTTTATAACATTGATGTAACAAAATATTATATTTTTTAATTGATCTTTGTATGGGTCGTCAGGCACCGCTATAATCCCTATCCCCCCTCCTTCCCCTTTTCTATTTACTATGGGATGAGGTGTCATATCTAATGAGGACATATCAGCCACATCCTTTCCCTGTTTTCTAGGGTGTACTATCAGTGGGATCATTATAGTTTACATATTGGCCCTGAATGAGCCTTTCATGTGGCGTTGGCACATGTGCAGGATGTACGCAACTCAGTTCTTATGGATACGTAAATATGGGGTGTATGCCTGTATAGGAGTTCAGACAACGCTGCCAGCAAGACCCTGCATGAAAATAATACCGGTCGTGTGCAAGAGGCCTTTCGACTAAACTGCTCAAAGCCCCTTCTCATTGGCTGCAGTAAATCTCTGCACTGTTCGGACCCCCAGGGCTGTCAACGATTCCTAGTGAACGGACAAGGCTGCCTTCCACCATGAGATCTGGCTGCCCCCACTCTGCCGGGCGACAGACACACTGCAAAAAAACTCTAGCCACAGAAGCAAAAGCATGCAGGGAATCACAGTGAATACAAACCACAAGACGTTTATACAGGAGAGAACACAGCTTTCCAACCTGGGCTTCAGCACAGACAATTTCAGAGAGAAGCCTTTCCTGCGGTTAGCATGGAAATTAAAGAGATGGAGGGATGAGAACAGGAAGAGGAGCGGGAGATTTATAAACGAATGTAGAGGAAGAGAGCATTATTAAAGGCCAATACTGCGTCTGCTCAGGGCTAGAAAGGGTGTCCTCAAAGCAATGCGGCAATGGTGAGGGGACATTACTTGGGTGACATACCTGGTGACATCAGGGGCTGTGTTGGGTCGCACATGCTTCATGATGGTCTGTATCCAGTTCCTCCGGATGCCTGAAGTCATTGCAGACAGAATGAACTCCCCTTCTTTAGTCTGAACAAAACAAATTTCAGTATTTAAAGATTGCCTCATTCTCACATACCCAACCCACAGATTGTCATAAAGGCACAGCTTTTTTTCCCCTCATGTGCATCCTTCACACACATCCATGCAGCGCAGGAAGATATTCTGTGGGATCCAATGCCAAGGGATGACCACAAATATTCCTAGATTTATCAACAAACATTTGTGAACACCCGACCACCACACCTATACAAGCTTGTGGGACATGCCATTCCCAAACCACTGAAATAAAAGGGTACCCTCTTCCCCCTTCCACTGTTCTGGGAAGTCTTTCCACAAGATTTTGGAGTGTGACTTTTGGAACTCTTTGCCCATTCAGCCAAAAGAACATATGTGAAGTCAGGTACTGATGTTAGATCAGACAATCGGCTTCACATTCGGTGTTCCAGTTTATACCAAATGTGTTGAGTAGGGTTCAAGGCTCTGTGCAGGCCACTCCAGTTCCTCCACACCAAACCATGTCTTTATGTTGGATGAGAAGACCTTGCTCATTCCAATTCATCTTAAAGTGGTTGTAAACCCTTACTGGTATGTAAGGGTTTACACAACCACTTTAAAAGGAGTTGTAAAGGAAAAAAAAAATTTGCCTAAAATTTATGTCTGCAAGGTAGACAGACAGAATAGTGTAATGATTCTGTTAAAAAACGAGTAAATACCTATTTAATTCCTTCATCTATATCACCTCCGGCATTCTAGTTTCTGTTCTCTCATTCACTTCCTGGTTTGCATTGTTTGGTTATGTAAGAACTACATTTCCCAGTATGAATTGCGGCACGCCCAGTAATTCACACCTCCTTGAAGTCTCTAACACGTAGAGAGCGTCCTGTCGCACAGATGTAGTTCCCAGGAGGGGGTGAGCACATCACTGACCACCGCAGTAAACCCTCCCGTCACGATGGTCAGTAAAAGCAGACAAGCAGGAAGTGAACAGAAGAACAGAAGAACAGAACAGAGAAGAAATAGAGCAACTTCTGAGCAAAAACGAACAATGAGGAAGTGAAAAGAGGAATGTCTGCAGGTAAAGGATGCTTATTATGAAAACATTTTTTTCCCTTTACAACCCCTTTAAGATGAATTGGCATGAGCAAGGTGTTCTCAAGGTCTTCCCTTGGCTTTCACCTACAGGTAGGCCTAGATTAAGGCTTACCTGTAGGTGCTGGAAATATCTCCTAAACCTACACGGTTTAGGAGATATTTACAAATCGCCGTACAACGATTTCTTCTGCGCATGTGCCGGAGTTAGAAAGGGCACGCCGTGCCGTTTCTAGCTCTGGTCATGCCGTGACTGGTGGCTCCCACGCTCATGCATGGGAGTGACGTTACGCGACTCCAGCCAGTCACAGAGCCGGAGTTTGCGGCCCCAGAAGGAAGAGGGGTGAAGAATGGATGCTTCTCCTACAGGCAAGTGTCACATAATGCGATGCATAGTAGCCCATTATGCTCTACCTTTGCAGGGAAACCAATCAGGCTTTACTTCCTCTTTAAAGGTGTTCAGTGGGTTGATGTCAGGGCTCTGTGCAGGCCACTCCAGTTCCTCCACACCAAACTCGTCAAACCATGTCTTTATGGAGATTTTGGATGAGAGGACCTGGCTCATTCCAATTCATCCTAAAGGCTTTTGGAAGGGTTAAGGTCAGAGCTTTTGTGCAGGACACTCAAGTTCCTCCACACCAAACTCCTCAAACCATGTCTTTATGCTGAATGAAAAGACATGGCTCATTCCAATTTATCCCAAAGGTGTTGAGTGGGCTGAGGTTAGGGCTCTGTGCAGGACACTCCAGTTGCTCCAATTCAAACTCATCAAACCATGTCTTTATGGAGCTGACTTCATACAGAGGTACAGTCGTATTAGAACAAAACCAGTCACCACAAGGTTCGAAGAGCACAATTGTTTAATTCACAGGTGTCAAACACAAGGCCCGCAGGCCAAATCCAGCCCTCCAGGCCATTTCATGTGGCCCTTGGACCTCTCCTGCAGCTGCAGAAGAGCACCAGACCTCCTCTGGTCCTTCTTTAGACCCTGTACTTTCTGCTTTCAAGCAATGCACCCAGCTTCTTCCCAGCAGCAGCATAAGGTAAGGGGGATGCACTGTGATGTAAGTGAGGATGGGGGACTCAACTTCTGATGGTGGGGATGCGCTGGACATCTAATCTTACAGATACAACCGGCCCTTTTGAGGGAAATCATAATGCTGATGCGGCCCACAATGAAATGGAGTTTGACACCCCTGGTCTAATTCATCTCTGTATGCTGTAGTACTAACAGTGCACCTTCACCGGAACACCTGAACTTGATCATTTGGTGAGGTGTCCACATACCAGGGGCGGACTGACCATTGAGTCACTCGGGCATTGCCGAGGGCCCCATGCCACTAGGGGGCCCCATCAGGGTTGCCAGGCTCAGTAAAACAAGGGACAGTATGTAAAAATCTATGTTTTTTTTTTAGATCTGTCCCTGATATGTCCGAAACCGACATGCTTTTGATGTGAAAATCCCGAGATTTTAGCTGCCCCGCCTCTGCACTCCCTCCTGGCGTGGTGGCCATCTGTAAGCCCGGGGGCCCCATAATCTTCTATTGCCCGGGGGCCCCATGAGTTGTCAGTCCACCCCTGCCACATACGTTTGTCCATACAATGTATATGTAGGCACAACTGGTGACATTTATGAGTAAAAGACTACAGAAGAAGATGTGGAAGAACAGCGTGTTATTTTACTTATGCTGTTTCTTACATGAATTTGAAATCCATAATTCCTCTGCACTGGAAATTCCGTGACATCGTAGCAAGTTGACAAGTCGATCTCCCCATCCAAGTCGGCTGCCTGTTGGCGTAAAGAATGTAAGAGGATTCCAATAAGAGGATTCCGGTAACTGAGTGAGAAGACGATAGACTGGGAAGCAATGTTTACTCACCTCTTCTGCCACGGAGTCCCTATAATACCTCAGATTCTGGTCTGTCAGCACAAACCAATGCTTCTTCCACTAGAAAACATGCAACAGAAGATTACAGGAATTAGAGAACATTAAGCAAGAACTATGGGATAAATATAACCCAAAAAAACGCAGCATCACAGGTAAATCTAAATAGTGCTCTTCTATTCTATTATGCATTGTAATTAGCAATATTTTATCTTTAATGCCGCTATCTGGAGGTTTATGTCATGCCTCCGTCCAGCAGGCCATGACACTGCAGCCCCCTTCCTCAAATACGTGTTGTCACTATTAGTGTCTGCCTGGTTAGAACTACAGCATCACATGGTGATGTTACACAGGCTTTCATCAAAGCATGGCCTCAAAACTGACACTTAAAGTGGTTGTGAACCTTTACATATCTCCCCATGAAGTGACTGGCATCAAGTGATACACACATCGATTAAAACGAATCCTCCTACATAAAGTTGTACCTGTTCATCTGCAGTCTTCCCTTCTTTACATTGGAATGCTGAATTTATAAAGCTAGTCTGAGAGCTCAGAAAAAAGGGGGCGGGGAACTGAAATTACACACCGCAGAACTCAGTAAAGAGATCTCTGAGAGCTGATTGGAAGGAAGAAACACATCCACCACACAGGAAAAGAGCCGAGGCCATCAATCTGCTGGAGCTTCCTTCCGTCACCATTTCTCTTTTGGTGTCAGGAAAACTTGTTAGAAGTGATTCATACTGATAGCAGAGGAACGAAGCAGCAGAAGGAAATGACACTTATAGGTAGATTCAGGTAGGGGCGCGCAATTTTAAGACGGCGTAGCCTAGCGTGTTTACACTACGCCGCCTTAAGTAAGAGAGGCAAGTATATGATTCTCAAAGTACTTGCCTCCTTACTTAGGGCGGCGTAGTGTAAACGCGGCAGGCGTAAGGGCGCCTAATTCAAATGGGTTGGAGGGGGGCGTGTTTAATGGCAATGAGGCTTGACCTCACGTTTTTGACGTTTTTTGCCTACTGCGCATGCGCCGGGCGCCTACATTTCCCAGTGCGCATTGCGGCCAAGTACGCCGTACGGGCCTATTGATTTTGACGTGGACGCAAACGACGTAAAAAATTCGAACCTCGCGGCGGGAACGGCGGCCATACTTTAACATTGTTATTCCACCTCAGAGGTGGAATAACTTTAGGCCGCCTAAGGCCTTACGGAAACGGCGTAAATCGGCTGCGGCGGCCGAGCGTACGTTCGTGAATCGGCGTACAAACTCATTTACATATTCTACGCCGACCGCAATGGAAGCGCCATCTAGCGGCCATCCGAAAAATTGCAACCTAAGATAGGACGGCGCAAGCCGTCCTATCTTAGTTATGTTTAAGCGTACCTCTGTTTGAGCATACGCTTAAACATAGGTCGGCGTAGATTCTGAGTTAGGTCGACTTATCTACTGATAAGTCGGCCTAACTCTTACTGAATCTACCTATTAGTGCTCTTAATTGAGACAAGTACTCACTATAGAGCCTCCTTTCTCACTGTTTTTACCCCAGAGGAACCCTTGAAACAATATTCAGGTCTCAAGGAAATCCCCCCCGAGGATTCGTCTATCAGGGGTTATTTGAAAAGCATCCCTTACACAGGTGAAGGTCAGTGTGAGAAATGCTCGAATTGCAGTGGTGATAAGAATGTCATCTTCATTGGCTCTGCCAAGTGCTGTTGGACCTGGAACTATGAAGGTCCCATCAGATGGGAGGTCATTTAGCCACAGCTCAAGGAACCCCCTAGCCAACTGAGGAGGAACCCTGACTGAAAACAGCTGCTATAGAGGGATATGCTTTGTTCATATTTCATGTCTGAGGTTTACAACCACTTCAGCAGTATACAACGCCTATACCCCGTCCAGCGATCCCTAATCTTGTCCAACTCTGCCTGCTGACACTCCCCATTCTATGCAAATAGAGATGATAGGAAATGCCAATACAGAGGAGTAATGGGGAATGTCGTTTGGGCACGGCTGGCTGCTGGGTACTTAGAGGAGATGAATATCCCCCATCTGCATCAAAGACAGGGAGTGGGAGCGTGAATAGGAACTCTGAGGATTGATTTGTAAAAAACGATGAAGATAAGCAGAACTTCAGGCATCAAAGTTACTGAATTTCCACAAATGCTCAGAGGTTGCAGCATTTCTATAATAGGGACACCACAAGCATTTAGTTGTACTTTAAGGGATAAGTTCACTTTTTAAAAATATAATAAATACACATTTTTTTCTGATAAAAAGTTGGGATTTGTTTTTCTTAGTAGCCTGTAAAGCATTGCACCCATGATCAGCAGGCTGCTGCAGACTGTGTATCAGGGGTTCTAACTCTTCTTCAGTCCATCTACGGAATTAATTTTTTTTAGCCGACGTCAAACTTTAAGTTACATAACTTCTCTGGATGCTCAGTGGAGACAGAACATCAAACTATTTCCACTGATGTACTACACTTGCAGGTTTATAAAATAGCCACTAGAGGGAGATCTGTATTACACTGTAATTACTTCGCCTCCTTAAGCTGCTGATATTACAGCCATCCGGCTCAACCAACCTGCTTTTACAGTCCCTCAGCCACACATGTAAGCGGAGCCTTACTGGACCCTGGAAACCCACAGCAAGTGGGCAGAACATGGGTGCAAGAAAAGTTGTTGCTTTTTCTCAATTTTTGAAAAAAAGATTAGATTTTTTTTTTTTAATCAGGAGATGACGTAGATTCTTAAGCAAGGTCTGCTTTACAGTGTTTACATTTTTTTTTGTTTAGGATATAGAGTGGTGAGAACTAGGGAGATTCACCCTATTTGTCCTGGAGACTGCAGTCGCTGACTGAAAGGGGTGTGAAAATCCAAAACGTGTGTACACAGTGCATCTGGAAAGTAATCGCAGTGCTTCACTTTTTCCACATTTTGTTATATTACAGCCTTATTCCAAAATGAATTAAATTCATTATTTTCCTCAATATTCTATAAACAATACCCCATAAACACAGCATGAAACAAGTTTGTTTGAAATCTTTTCAAATTTGTTAAAAGTAAAAAAAAAATATCCCATGTACAGAAGTATTCAGAGCCTTTGCTCAATACTTTGTTGAAGCTCCTTTGGCACCAATTACTGTCTCAAGTCTTTGTGAGGATGATGCTACAAGCTCGGCACTCCTATTTTTGGGAAGTTTCTCTCATTCTTCTTTGCAGGATCTCTCAAGCTCCTTCAGGTTGGATGGGGAGCGTTGGTGCACAGTAATTTTCAGATCTCTCCAGAGATGTTCAATCGGGTTCAAGTCTGGGCCACTCAAGGGCATTCACAGAGTTGTCCCGTAGCCACTCCTTTGTTATCTTTGCTGTGTGCTTAGGGTTGTTGTCCTGTTGGAAGATGAACCTTCCCCCAGTCTGAGGTCCAGAGCGCTCTGGAGCAGGTTTTCATCAAGGATGTCTCTGTACATTGCTGCATTTGTCTTTCCCTCCCTGACTAGTCTCCCAGTTCCTGCCGCTAAAAAAACATCCTCACAGCATGATGCTGCCACCACCATGCTTCACTGTAGGGATGGTATTGGCCAGGTGATGAGCAGTGCCTGGTTTCCTCCAGACATGATGCTTGCCATTCAGGCCTGAGGAAATCAATCTTTGTTTCATCGGACCAGAGAATTTTGTTTCTCATGGTCTGAGAGTCCCTTAGGCAAACTCCAGGTGGGCCGTCATGTGCCTTTTACTGAGGAGTGGTCTCTGGCCACTCTGCCATACAGGCCTGTTGGTGGAGTGCTGCAGAGATGGTTGATCTTCTGGAAGGTTCTCCTCTCTCCGCAGATAAATGCTGGAGCTCTGTCAGAGTGAACATCGGGTTCTTGGTCACCTCCCTGACTAAGGCCCTTTTCCTCCAATCTCTCAGTTTAGCCGGGCGGCCCGCTCTAAGAAGAGTCCCGGTGGTTCCAAACTTCTTCCATTTACGGATGATGGAGGCCACTGTGCTCATTGGGACCTTCCATGCAGCAGACATTTTTCTGTACCCTTCCCCAGATCTGTGCCTTCATACAATCTCCTGTCAGAGGTCCACAGACAATTCTTTGAACTTAATGGCTTGGTTTGTGCTCTGACATGCACTGTTAACTGTGGGACCTTCTATAGACAGGCGTGCGCCTTTCCAAATCATGTCCAATCAACTGAATTTACCACAGGTGGACTCCAATCAAGTTGTAGAAACATCTCAAGCACGATCAGTGGAAACAGGAGGCACCTGAGCTCAGTTTTGAGTGTCATGGCAAAGGCTGTGAATACTTATTGTATATGGACTTTTTGATTTTTAATACATTTGCAAAGTTTTCAAACTTCCTTTCACGTTGTCATTATGGGGTATTGTTTGTAGAATTTTTAAGAAAATATTGAATTTAATCCATTTTGAAAAAAAGACTGCAACATAACAAAATGTGGAAAAAGTGAATCGCTGTAAATACTTTCCGGATGCACTGTATGTATATAGGCTATTGGTCCCCTATGAATAAAACACAACTGCCTCCAAAACAGGCATTCACACTATAAATGCATTAAATGGTGTCACTGAACAATGGGGCACTATGGAGTAAGAGAAAGAGGAAGCAGAGGTCACAGGATACCCAACCCCTCCAAAATAAATAGTACTGCTGCTCCTGTGCGATTAATTTCCAGCAAGTGCTAAATCCATCTGTGAGCGTCTGCTTCTGTAACCAAACCCCAAGTGCTTCTCTTCCTACCCGTCTCCCGCTATCCCGCAGACCCAGGAGGGGCGCAGCTGGCAGATGAATTAGGGTCATGATGTAAGCACTCCTCCCCTGCCAACTGTGCTTGTAAACACAGCGCCTGCATAACTTTCAGCTCACATCACAACAAGCCCACTCTGCGCAGAGACGGGGGCTGATGAACAGACACTGCGGCACAGGAGAACCTGTCTATTGCTGCTACCATACACCTCACAGCCCAAACAGTGTATACTGCCTGATATACGGAACACATCTATTCTTCTTAGATTAGAGTGTCCGACTGTACAATCAATACAGACCCCGCTGAGAATTCCTTTACAGAGAAAAACAAACTTGAAAACAGTTTAAGGACATTGTAATGGGTCTGACATTGCAAAAGTCAAGTTTGGAAACAGGCAAGCAGGAAACGGGAGTTGTAGTTCCTCCATAGCAAAAGACTGCAGCTTACTGAGTAATGGATTAAACCAAATGGCAGGTCCAGAGACATCTCAGTGATGGAATAAACCAAAGGTCAGATGGGACACAGATCAGTACTGTCAAGCTCTCTTGTCTCTTCCTCCCATGCTCGTCTCCAGGATTTCTCCAGAGCCTCTCCCATCCTCTGGAACTCTCTACTTCAACCTGTCCGGCTATCCCCTACTCTTGCTACCTTCAGGCGATCCCTGAAAACTCACCTCTTCAGGGAAGCCTATCACGTCACCAACTAAGCTTTTACCACTTCCATCAGCTCATTCCCCACAGTTACAACCTTTTGTACCACCTGCCCCACCCTGTTAGATTGTAAGCTCTTCTGAGCAGGTCCCTCTTAATCCTCTTGTATTTTATTGTATTGTAACTGTTTTGTCTCCCTTTTATATTGTAAAGTGCTGCATAAACTGTTGGCGCTATATAAATCCTGTATAATAATAATAATAATATGCAAGGGCTGGACCAATCTCAGATCTGGAATCAACCAAAAGCCAAGGCTGGACCAATCTCAGTGCTGGAGTAAACCAAATGCCAGAGCTGAACACATCTCAGTCCTGGAATGAACCATATGCAAGGGCTGGCCCAATCTTAATTCTGCAATAAATCAAAGGCCAGGGCTGGAGAAATCTCAGTGATGGAATACACCAAAGGGTCAAGCGGGACAAATCTCGTACTGGAATAAATCTAAGGCCAGAGTTCTCAGCCCTAGAATAAAGCCCTGCACACACGGGAAAGAATCTCGCCAGGAAAAAAATGTTGTTTTCCCTGACGAGATTCTTGGCAAGAATCTCTTGCTGCTCGAGTGTACAGACTCTCGTTTCAAAAGAACACGGTGACGTCATCGCGTATGACGAGCATGCGCTCGTCACATTCGATGCCGTCGCCGCCATCTTGCTGCACCCTACCTATGCCTAGGAAGCTACCGCGCATACGTCTAAGTCATTTCGAGCATGCACGGGTTTCCACGGCGACAGGTAAGCATACACACTCTCGGGTTTCTCGGCAAGAAAACTGCCGAGAATCTCACAACGAGAAAAATAGAGAGCAGGTTCTCTATTTTTCTCGTCTAGATTCTGGGCAGTTTTCTTGTCGAGAAACCTGAAAGCCTCGTACACACAATCAGTTTACTCGGCAAGAAAGCTCTGCCAGCAGTTTTCTTGCTGGTTCTTGCCGAGAAAACCGTGCGTGTGTACGAGGCTTAAATCTAAGGCCAGAGCAGGACACATCTTAGTCCTGGAATAAACCATATGCATGGGCTGAACCAATCTCAGTTCTGGAATTAACCAAAGGCCAGGGCTGGAAAAATTTCAGCGACAGCATAAACCAAAAGTCAGGCGGGTCAAGTCTCAGGACTGGAATAAACCAAAGGCCAGGGCTGGACACATCTTAGTCCTGGAATGAACCATATGCAAGGGCTGGACCAATCTCAATTCTGGAATAAATCAAAGGCCAGGGCTGGAGAAATCTCAGTAATGAAATACACCAAAGGGTCAAGTGGGACAAATCTCTGTACTGGAATAAATCTAAGGCCAGAGCTCTCAGTCCTAGAATAAATCGAATGCCAGAGCAGGACACATCTTAGTCCTGGAATGAACCATATGCATTGGCTGAACCAATCTCGGTTCTGGAATTAACCAAAGGCCAGGGCTGAAAAAATCACAGTGACAGCATGAACCAAAAGTCAGGCGGGTCAAATCTCAGGACTGGAATAAACCAAAGGCCAGGGCTGGACACATCTTAGTCCTGGAATGAACCATATGCATGGGCTGAACCAATCTCGGTTCGGGAATTAACCAAAGGCCAGGGCTAGACAAATCTTAATTCAGATAGAAGCTAATGACCAGGACTGGACAAATCTCAGGAGTTATGAAGTTTCTAATGTTATGCAACTTTTCACCCTTGTCGGACACAATGCACCATGTGTATGGAAAGTTCCATTGCCTGACCCGGCCTCTTTGAACCTATCAGTGCAGTTCCACTCACCTGCCCATCTGGGTACTGTTTGGTCAACCAGCCCTTCTTGAAGTTCAGGAGGTCCGGCTGCAGAAAAAAAAAAAAATGAAAGTTATCTTCATTATACCGGCTCAGACACATTTACACAGAACATTACCAAGTCTTTGCCTTTTATTTCATATCTAATAATTATAATGTGTAATGAAAAGTGACAAATACAGGACTAGACACAAACACTTAGGGATCTATAGCAAGACAAACTTGAAGAGAAAGAAAATTGAATTGTCTCTTGCTGGAAGATCTATCACTTGGCATGCATAATTCATTAAAGCATTTCTGGAAGGGCTTTCTAAGGCTGTGCAACAGACTCGCAGCCATACTGCAGAGGGTCCCTTCCCTCCTGGTGTCTAAAACTACAAACCTTTTCTCTTCTCTCCAGCTTCATAGCTGGATGGTGATCGTCTACCCCGCTGAGTGCGCGAGGGTCACTGCAGCTTCTTATACACGGATGCCAGTCATATGACCAGACCACCAGAATAACTCCCCTTTCCACAAAGTACCAAAAATACATTAAGGATCGAGCAGGGGGCTACAGAAAACAGGAGAATTTGTTTTCACTATCCGTTAACCCCTGATAAAGTTTGGGTTCGAGTCAGGTTTCCAATTTAAATTAAGACGGGGTCCGAATGCAGAGACATCTCTAAAGGCGCCTGCGAGCGCAGCGTGCCAGCTATTTGTGAGACAGGGGTCCTGCTGTTCCGAGCTAGACGTGCCAAACATATCTGCGCATAACGATCGAAGACCCTCGCCAAACAAAGCGTCCCATCCATTCTGTGCCTATTCCAATACGAGACACAACGTGACATTCTGAGAACAGCTGCCAACGCCGGCAACCTGAGAAGACATCACAGCGATTCCTAGGAGAGGTGTCGGAAGGCATCTTATCGGCTACAAAGCCCCCTGCTCGGTGCTTTGTCTCAACTATGCAGTTCACAAACCAGACTTTAACCATGACATTTATGTGTCAAAAAGTGCCACCTCGAGGTTTTGCACCTTAATGCATTCTTTGCATTAAGGTGAAAAACCTCCTGTGATGCAACAGCCCCCCCAGAGCCTCCCTTTTAACCACTTAAAGCGGAGTTCCACCCACAATTTCACTTTTTAAATATAAATACCCCTGTAATACACAAGCTTAATGTATTCTAGTAAAGTTAGTGTGTAAACTAAGGTCCGTTTTGTTAGGTTGTTACAGCATTTAGATAGTTTATAATCTAGAAATAGACCGTGGCCATCTTAAGTGTGGGCATTATGAAGCCAGACTGTATGACTTCCTGGATTTCAGCTTTGCATATCTCACACATTCTCAGTGCACAAGCAATGTAATAGGTTTCAGTCAGGTTTGCAAGGACTACTGGGAAACATGATGCCTATCCCAGAAACCCTTGCAAATAGCCTAGGCAAATAAGGAGGAGGAAGTAATGAAGGACTACAAAATAAAGGTATTTACAAGCATCAAATTAAATACAAATTGTCCATTCTGAACACTATGAGATTAGAGCATGCAGCACAGACAAACATAAAAAAAATGGGTGGAACTCCACTTTAAGACCCGGACCTTTAGGCAGCTAAAGGACCCGGCCAGTTTTTGCCATTCGGCACTGCATCGCTTTAACTGACAATTGCGCAGTCGTGTGACGTGGCTCCCAAACAAAATTGGCGTTCTTTTTTCCCCCACAAATAGAGCTTTCTTTTGGTGGTATTTGATCACCTCTGCGGTTTTTATTGTTTGCGCTATAAACAAAAATAGAGCGACAATTTTGAAAAAAAAATCTATATTTTTTACTTTTTGCTATAATAATTATCCCCCAAAAATACATAAAAAAATGTTTTCCTCAGTTTAGGCCGATACGTATTCTTCTACCTATTTTTGGTAAAAAAAAAAAAAATCGCAATAAACGTTTATCAGTTGCTTTGCGCACTTTTTGCCTTACCGTCATGGAGGACTCTGTAGACCTGCGGTCCAGGGATTTTGCTCTTCGATATGATGACATATGAGAGGCAGAAACATCTGGAATGGAGGACACCCCGGTCTCATCCTGTTTACAAAGATACAGAGATAAAACTTGTGTTATGTAGAGAGCAAATACAGGCCTGCAGCTATAAAACAGATTCCGGGGATCTCGGTCCCCTTGTAAAATGAAGCTTTTGAACAAAAACTAGCCTCAGATGTATTTCTTTTTTTTTTTTTAAACTTTGTTTATTAGTTTTCTGCAATTACAATCAGGGATGGACTGGCCATTGGGATTGCAGGGAGTATCCCGGTGGGCCGATGGCTCAGTGGGCCGGCTTCAGTGACAGCGGACCGCCGCCCCCCTCCGCTCCTCTGTCTCTCCCTTCCTGCAGTGCTCACCTCCTCTCCCTCCCCGCAGCGCTCACCTGGGGGGAACAAAGAAGCAGGGGAGGAGCAGGGGGGACGACAGAGGAGCACGGGGGAGGGGACAGACAGCTGACTCAACAGCTATGGCCTGGGAGTTTCTCACTTCTGCATAATCTTGTCCCATGGGGGGGGCACTGAACTGATTCTTTGCCCCGGGTGAAATAATAATGTCTAGCTTCCCCACTGGTACTGCCTATAAGAGTACCAGTACCAGCCGTTCTACTCTAATAAAGTAGAATGGCTAGTGAAGGGGGAGAGGGGGCTTGGGTGGCCGGGTGCGGGAGTTGTCCGGACGCCGTGGGAGAGACCTGTCATAGTGGGCCAGTCTGGATGAAGTCCAGGGCCAAATTTTTGTCCCAGTCCAGCCCTGATTACAATCATCAAAAAAAAAAAGGCTTACAATCATCAAAAAAGGCTCAGATGTATTATTTCATGTTTGGTGCATGAGGTGCAACTGCAACACAAATACTCCACCGACAATTCCTACATCATAATCCACCATGCAAGGTCAGAACCTGTACCCTGAACCAAGACGCTGGCACAGGGGTGAAGCAGGCATGCCTGCATTGTAAAATCCTAACTGGGTGTATACAGGTTGTCTCACACACGATCAGTTCCCCTGCTTCATTCTCCCACCCTGTGGCTTGGCAGAAAGTTACGCTGAACAGTCTTCAGTGACTGATGACTGGGGGAGGGGAGACAATGGAAATGCTTTCTCTTGGCTTTAGCAAAAGGATGACAAATTCTTCAACGGCAACAATGTATCCACAATCTAACTTGCCATGGTTACACACAATGTATGTCTCTTCCTGGCTATAGCCAAAAAAGGTGAGCATGACTATATTTAGGTGCTGGGAACATGCTCTGCTGCCCAGTTTTGTTTTCTTCTGTTACATCATTCTCCCAAGGTGCTCCTATGAGGACTAGGCATGTCCTTAAAACACTGCCTACGAATCATAAAGTTATAATTCTGCTCTGTATTGGGACACGTCAGGAATTTACTTATGCTGACTCGTAAAGTTACCCATAGGTCTTAAAGTCATGGTTGTCAAGGAAAACATCAAAACACAAACTCAGTCCATCAATACAAACCCTGTCTCAGAACCTAAATATCAAGTGCAGCATCATCAACGGAGAGCTCTACTGAAGAAAACAATTGGCCAGATTCAGAGAGAGATACATCGACGTATCAGTAGATACGCCAACGTAACTCTGAATCTGCGCCGTCGTAAATTTAAGCGTATTCTGGAAACCAGATACGCTTAAATTAGGCTAAGATACGAGCGGCGTAAGTCTCCTACGCCGTTGTATCTTAGGGTGCAATATTTAGGCTGGTCGCTAGGTGGCGCTTCCGTTGAGTTCGGCGTAGAATATGTAAATGCCTAGATACGCCGATTCACAAACGTACGTGCGCCCGTCGCAGTAAAGATATGCCGTTTACTTAAGGCATTTTCCGGCGTAAAGTTATTCCAACAAATAGCTGGCCTAGTCAATGTTAAGTATGGCCATCGTTCCCGCGGCGAAATTTGAAATATTTACGTTGTTTGCGCAAGTCGTCCGTGAATGGGGCTGGACATAATTTACATCGAAACCAATACGTCCTTGCGGCGTACTTTGGAGCAATGCACACTGGGATATGTACACGGATGGCACATGCGTCAATCACGTCGGGTCACCAAACATTAACATAAAATACGCCCCCCCATCCTCATTTGAATTAGGCGCGCTTACGCCGGCCACATTTACGCTACGCCGCCGTAAGTTAGGAGGCAAGTACTTTGTGAATACAGTACTTGCCTCTCTGACTTAAGGCGGGGTAGCGTAAATACGATACGCCGCCTGAAACATACGCCACAGTACCTGAATCCAGCCAAATATCTCCTTACATAACCAAAGAATATTATTGTGCACCAACACCCAATGCTCAACAACTGTACCTCTGCGCCACAGATACTTTAAAACACAATGCCGATTTACCTCCATCTAAACTGCTGCCACTTTAAAAGTTGTACCTTATAATCCAAATACACTTTCTCCCATATAATAGAGAAAATAGTGAAGCTATCTTACATGTCTACATCACCAACCTCATTTGCAGATATCGCCCAAATTGTCCCCTCCGCTCCTCCCAGGACCTCCTGCTCTCCAGCTCCCTTGTTACCTCCTCCCATGCTCGCCTTCGGGACTTCTCCAGAGCCTCTCCCATCCTCTGGAAATCCCTGCCCCGGTATGTCCGATCAGCCCCTACCCTGTCCACCTATAGGAGATTACTGAAAACTCATTTATTCAGGGAAGCCTATCCCATACCCACCTAACTGACCCCCGTCAAATCATTCTCTGCGGCCATTACCTTTTGTAGCACCACCCCCTCCCTTTAGAATGTAAGCTCTACAAGCAGGGCCCTCCTGTACCTTCTGTATTGAACTGTACTGTAATTGTGCTATCCCCCTATACATTGTAAAGCACTGCATGAACTGTTGGCGCTATATAAATGGTGTATAATAAGAATAATATCGTCAGCGATATAAAAAAAAAACAATGTAAAAGTCCAAAGAAATTTGTATTCACAAGAAAGAAAAAACACCTGGTGTTATCCTTGTGTAGAAGAACGTATAATCACACAAATAAAAGTCCACTCTTTCCCTGGACAAAGTCGTGATGACAAAACGCGTCATGATAGGGCTGTATGGCAACCGGAAGCGACGGTGGTGAGGTCAGTTGAGACGCTGATTCCATCTTCCTGGCTATGCTATAGTGACTTTATGCAGTGTTAAGGCCATAAAGATTTATATTTTAGTCCACTGTTTAATAGTCTTGATGGACCCTGTGAGAATCTTCTCAATAATGTGCAATCTTCACACCACATGCTCAAGTGTCACCAGCTGCCAGTAGGGCACTCACTGCATTATATTGCCTCACATTATCATATTTGGCATTATGCACATTATCTCAATAATAGATCCACTCCACCATCGGGACTCTCCAGACCAGCTTGCTTATATATAACAAATTCATAATAAAAAGGGTAAAAAACAGGAGGCACTCCAATTGTGTAGTATGTTAAAGCCACCATTCATTTCCCATTTGTCTAAAATTGCACTCACAGGGGAATAAATCTTTATAGCCTTAACACTGCATAAAGTCACTACAGTAACTGGACAAGCATAGCCAGGAAGATGGAGGCGGCGTCTTACCTGACCGCTCCTCTATAACACTCCCGGAGCGTCACTTCTGGCAGACCGTATTGCATCACTTCCAGTTGACGTACAGCAGGGGCTAACACGTTTCGTCATCACAACTTTGTCCAGGGAAAAACAGTGTACTTCTATGCTTATATATTGGTGTGTGTCATATATAGATACATTATATATATATATATATATATATATATAAACACATGCATACTTCTACACGAGATTCACATATGTTATTACAAATTTTGTTTGGACTTTTACATTTTTTTTTTTTCACGGATTGATTTGTGTAAGATAGAGCGGCTATTTTCTCCATTATATGGGATAAAGCGTATTCGGATATCTCCTTACAACCTTCCTTCCTCCAAAAGAGGATTTGCAAGTTTGGGTACCAAAAGCTAGTAGAGGGGAGATGGTCTACAAATTTTTGTTGAAGGCCTTACAAGAAGAGTGGAGGCTGTTATGGTTCCAAATAGGGGAGCAGACTCTTCATATTCATGCCTGCGGTTTTGGAAAGGGATGGTCATTTAAATATAATGGTCAAGTCTGCAAAAACTTGCTTTGGGGCACACAGATATCATCCATACTGCATAGGTGGATGGTTATATAATGCAACCAATGCCAGCCTTAATTTTGGGCAAGTGAGCTGTTCCCTTGGTTGATAAGCCCTTTGCCGCGTGTTACTCCAAAATGAACCACTAAAAATCACCCTAACATTACCCTTTTCCTGGGGTAGGTGCGCTTTTCGCTGCGCCCCTGTCGAGCCTCACTGGTCGGAGCTGCGGAACAATTGGTCTCCATGTTTTCTGGCTTCTCGATATCCAGAGCTTCAAACTTCTCAATAACCATAGAGCGCCTAGAAGAAGGGGACAAGAGAGAAGAAGGAAAGGACATAAGAGCCAGAGCACACCCTATAGAGGATGGACAGACATAACTGAACAATGCAACATACAAAAAAAAAAAAAATACAGAACCATCTCCCCCATATCAGCATCCCCAGAAACTCCGCACACTATAGATAAGCAGCACCAACAAATAAATTCAGCTCAGTTTTCTTTGAAGTCGGTTCTTCAAGATAGAGGGCTCTCTGTATGTTGGGTTCCGGTACTGCGTTGTGTCCTTGTGCTGAACCATCATTAACACCATCACTTCAGTCCCTGTGAAGCCTTGTATTTACAATGCAAGAAGATACAACCAATGACAATCACCCAGATCTCACCTCACCCGCGGAGTAAGGGGAAAGGCTGAAAGTCTTGCCTTTTCCATCCTCAGATGCCAGGAAATAGCCATCTATGCCCTAATACTCCCAGAGTAGACCTGCCATTGGTCTTCACTAAAGCTGACCATACAATATAAGGCCTCATTCACACTGACGGACCGTTCAGGTCCGCCTGTCAAAGACCAGAACACTTTTTGCGATTCGGCACTGCGTCGCTTTAACTGACAATTGCGCGGTCGTGCGATGTGGCTCCCAAACAAAATTTACGTCCTATTTTCCCCACAAATAGAGCTTTCTTTTGGTGGTATTTGATCACCTCTGCGGTTTTTATGCTTTACGTTATAAATAAAAATAGAGCGACAATTTTGAAAAAAAAAAAGCAATATTTTTTACTTTTTGCTATAATAAATGTCCCCCCAAAAAATGTTTTCCCTCAGTTTAGGCCAATACATATTCTTCTAGATATTTTTGGGGAAAAAAAACAAAAAAGGCAATAAGCGTTTATTGATTGGTTTGCGCAAAAGTTAAAACGTCTACAAAACAGGGGGTAGAATTATGGCATATTTTTTTTTTTACTAGTAATGGTGGCGATCTGCGATTTTTATCGTGACTGACATTATAGCGGACATATTTGACACATTTTTGGGACCATTGTCATTTTTACAGCGATCAGTGCTATAAAAATGCACTGGTTACTGTGAAAATTACACTGGCAGTGAAAGGGTTAACCACTAGGTGGCGCTGAAGGGGTTAAGTGTGCCTAGGGATGTATTCTAACTGTAGGGGGGATGGGCTGTGTGTGACACTACAGTGATCACAGCTTTTGATTACAGGAAGCTGTGTACACTGTCCTGTCACTAGGAAGACTGGGGAAATGCTTGTTTACATCAGCATTTCCCCCTTCTTCCTAACCGTGACACGATTGAGTCCGTGGGACCCGCGGTCGGAGTCACCGAGCTTGCGGCGGGCACGGCCAGCGGCGTGTACGCGTCCACAATGCCATTATTAAAGAACAACAATATTATATATATATATATATATATAATATATATATATATATATATATATATATATATATATATATATATATATATATATATATATACACATACACACACACATACACAGACACACAAACACGTTGATCTGCCCAGCCGTGCCATTCTGCCGACTTATATCGGCGTGAGTCGGTTGGCAAGTGGTTAAAAAAGCCTGGCACTGCCTATGATTTCAGCACTTATGAGACAGCCCAGGCTTTCTGGTCTGTCAGTCATTCTGATTTGTCATTTCAGCTACCAACTCTGGTATGGAATTCCTCTATTTGGATGTAAACAACTGTTTTATTGGTTGATGCTGCTTACTTTTTAACCACACTATCCATAATCAGCCTTCACCTTTACAACAAAATGCAGAGCCTTAACTTTCCTAGAGACAACTGATGAATGCAACTCTTTCAAGAACAATAAATAATAAATCAACATCATAAAATATACATAAAGATGGAAGCGAACTCCCTAAGCTAGCCAACATCAAATACACTGGATTCTTTTATCTGCAGCTTTTCCTATTAATGCAAACAGCTTTTTCTTTAAAGTGTCCCGGGCACACAGATATAGTGTAGGCCGCCATGCTGTAGGTGGCACGGGACCATGAGAACACAGACTTTTGGCAATCTCGTTGGAACCTAGCGACCCAATCGGCTGCATTCTCAGGTAGATCGGCTCACCTATCTGAGTTGGCGTCTGCCTCGTCAGGTTCACTTAAAATGAAAATGCTGCAATTTGCATCTTGCCATGTACAATAAACATAATAAAAAAATGAAGACAAATATCGAGCAGGGTAACGTCATATCAGGAAATTTAGAGGGCCAGTGATGGCAATTTTCTTATGTTCTGCATACATTGAGTCAATTAACATGAACAAAATTGAGGTGACAGTACATCCTCCAATGCACAGGCAGTCGAGGTGGAAGAAGGAACCACTGTGTGGGGGGTGAATATTTTATGGCATTGGTGCTCAATCTGTGGCCCTCCAGCTGTTGTGGAACTCCTTTGGGAGTCATGCTTGTAACTGTCAGCGGCTTGTGATGCCTCATGGGACTTTTCTTCTGAAGAGCCCAAAATCTGAACCCATGCAGTCCCATGTACATGAACCTTTGTTTTGTTTCAGGCTTTCAACATTTTTAAGGTATATTTCTGCATCAGAAATATAACAGGAACTTGTGCTGAGTTAGCCAAATATCAACATTACAACGAGAGCCGGTGCACACTGGGGCGACTTGTCAGGCAGCACAGTGGTGCAGTGAGTAGCACTTTCGCCTAGCAGCAAAAGGGTCGCTGGTTCGAATCCCGACCACGACACCATCTGCCTGGAGTTTGCATGTTCTCCCTGTGCATGCGTGGGTTTCCTCCGGGTACTCCGGTTTCCTCCCACACTCCAAAGACATGCTGGTAGGTAAATTGGATCTTGTCCAAATTGGCCCAGTATATATATGTATATCTGTGTGTATGACTGTGTGTCCCAAGCGTGTCATGATCCTACGGGGTAAAATGACCGCACCAGCCAAGCAGACTCTGGCTGGAAAAAGCGCCCAGAGGCGATTCTGTTCGCATTCATTCATTCATTCAGGCGACTCAGCCGCATCCCATTCTATTCAATAGAACCGTTCTAATAGGAGCGACGCAAGTCACTCCGACTTAGAAAAAGGTTCTTGTACAACTTCGGGGGCGACTTGCATTGACTTCTATACAGAAGTCATTTTGCAAGTCGCCTCTGAAATCGTCTTCAGGACGCCTTGCCGTTTAATCTGCTTATGTTTTGCCTTTCCTAGTTCCTCGCTTCACCTCATCAACATGCAACAGTTTTACATAAAACCTAAACTTTTTTTAGATCTAGTCATCATTGGGTATATTAACTTATCTAGGCAATGCAGGCACATCATGGCTGGTGGAAGGGGATGGTAGTATGCTGTACATAGATTCCTAAAAACTCCTCTCAAGAGCCCCCAGTCCGATGCAAGCAGTGGGCTGGCGCTTTGGAGTTATACAAATATAAAAATGTAGATATACCGAAATCCAATGATTAAAACTGGTCGGGGGGGGATTGAATTCATTAGCCTTCTATATTGCCAAAATCATATATAGGTCTTCATAGGGGCGTATCGATCTGCACACGCATGGGTGAAGGGTCGGCTTCACCAGCACAGGTGTTCCAGGCAACCTGTTCAAATCAATGACAGCGGAAAAGCTGCACAGACCTGCATGGACCTCCAAGCGCATCCCTAAGGCCGCGTACACACGGTCGTTCCAAACCGATGAGAATGGTCCGACGGGCCATTTCCATCGGTTCACCGCTGAAGTGGTCTGATGTGCGTACACACCATCGTTCCAAAAACCGATCGGGTCAGAACGCGGTGACGTCAAACACACGACGTGCTGAATAAAGCGAAGTTCAATGCTTCCAAGCATGCTTCGACTTGATTCTGAGCATGCGCGGGTTTTGAACCGATGCTTTCTGTACTAACCATCGGTTTGGACCGATCGGGCAGCGGTCCATCAGTTCGATTTTAAAGCATGTTTTAAAATTTTGGACCGAAGGAAAACAGACCGATGGGCTATACACACGGTCGGTTTGGACCGATGAAACTGAACCTCGGTCCATTCTCATCGGTTTTGTCCGACCGTGTGTACGGGGCCTTACTGTACACCTACGTGGAACCAGCACACAAATCAGAACTCTGTCTGCATGAGGAACATCTGCACATCCCAGGCAAGTCAAGACAGCCCTTCGCAAGGATGTACAGATAGGTACACCTGTGTGAATGAGGCAATACTTTGACTTCCTCATATTCCAACTCCATATTAAACCTTGTTCTTAATATATTAACGTTATAAACTGAGCTGCAATGCAATGTCTTGTTTCCACCAAGTCATCCTTGAGTCCCTAAAATCCCTTTTTTTCCCCCCCTCTGAAGAACTGGCAAAGTTCATAAAGAAAAGTGTGACTGGAGAAATTTTGAGCCAAGTCCCCGACTGACACGACGGCAGAGCGCGGCCCCCCTCCTGCGGCGATCAGCAGTTGCACGCTCCTACAGCTCAGGGGAGTTTTGGCAGTTGTTCCGAGTTAACAAGATCACAAGGTACATTAATGAAGCGTCTGTCTCTTCTGTGCTAAATGTTTTGATCTTGCACAGCTACAAGCCATTAAATCCACGTCTGGTCCAGGGCTCCAGAGCCGCTTGTTAAATAATTGCAAATTCCCTCAACGGAGGGAGATGGGTCCTATAAGATGATTTCCAGACTGTCGCATAGCGGCAGCAGCAGGGAGCACAGAGCAATCTATATGTGAGATTAAGCGGAACAGAATTCTATTTCAACATCTTATGCTGACCTTTATTCTCCAGTTAGCGGATTCGAAGTGAAACTAAAAAGTTACCAGCACTCCAATAATATTCTTTCCACTGGGATTTTGGTGCCTCACAGGGTCATTGTCTCATCTGGCATCACTAGGATGCCTCGAGGAAGGAACCAAAGGGTTGCTTAGACAATCATATTGGAGTGATGGTGACTAGAGAGCATGGGGAAAGCTCATCTAATCTAGGGAATTAACATGTTGAGATTTGTGTTGATCTGCAAGTTCTACTCCAAAGAAGCCATGGTTTCCATACACTAATGGCCTCCATGTCGTACGTCATAGAAGCCATGGTTTCCATACACTGATGGCCTCCATGTCGTACGTCATAGAAGCCATGGTTTCCATACACCTATGACCTCTATGTCCTATAGAAGTCATGGTTTCTAGACACTGATGGTCACAAAGCCATACTCCATAGAAGCCATGGTTTCCATACACTGATGGCCTCCATGTCGTACGTCATAGAAGCCATGGTTTCCATACACTGATGGCCTCTATGTCCTATAGAAGTCATGGTTTCTAGACAATGATGGTCCCAAAGCCATACTCCATAGAAGCCATGGTTTCCATACACTGATGGCCTTCGAGGTGTAAGCCATAGAAACCATGGTTTCCATATACTTATGGTCCCCAAACCCTACTCCATAGAAGCAATAGCTTCCATGCACTGATGGTCCCCAAGCCCCAATTCATAGAAGCCATGCTTTCTATACGCTCATGGCCTCCAAGTCGTACTTCATAGAAGCCATGGTTTCCATACACGGATGACCTGCAAGCCATACTCCATAGAAACCATGGCTTACATATACTGATGGTCTCCAAGTCCTACTGTAAAAAAGCTATGGTATAATTTTCATACACTGATGGTTCCGAAGTCCTACATCGATGCTCAACCAACCTGAAACATTGTTTTGGATTTTTAGCCTGAAACGGCTGTATGCAGTTTGAAATAAATGGCTTTATATGGGGCTGTACCTGTGCTATACCCCAGAGGTTCTGAATGTACAGCTAGCAAAGGTTTGTAAAATAATTATTTGCATGACTCTACCCACTGTCCTTAAAGTGAAACTATACCATCCTATCCTTCACAGCCAAGAAAACTACCATCTTCGCTCTGTTTGCCTTGGTTGTGACACCAGAAATGTTGTGGCCTGACAGTTTGGTCAATAGAAAAGGCAGCTGTGACAGTTATCAATCACGGCATATTTTGCATGTAACAGTTTTGGAAAGTTGTAGCTGTTACCTATAGGTTTGTAAATCCAAATGTGGCTCCTCCCTCCAGCCAGAAGCTGTTTATTGGAATGTTCATTTAAATTGCAGCTTAAAGCCCAACTCCAGCCAAATCATTTGCTTTAGTTTTCAATAAAGTGTACAAGAGTCAGAACTTTTGTTGCTAATGCCAACATTGCCTAGATTTTGGCTCAGTTCCTGTCCCGGTGACTTCAAATACAGAAATCGGAGAGTGTGGGTGTCACTGGGACTGGAAGATGCAGAGAGCAATAAAAGTCTGACAGATGTCCCAACCCCTCTCCAGCCATCTAAAGAAATTTTTCTGTAAGGCTAGGCTCAGATCTTTGTGCGTCGGGAATGCACGAAAATTGTGTGATTTCCTGACATGCAGAGAAATGCTTTAGCACGTGTGTGGTAGTGCCATTAGCAGTTAACAGCACCGCCACGCATCTGCAAACTTGCGCATTTCTGGGAAATAATCAGTGCATGTTCACACCAGAACACAGTGCGGGAAGTCTGCATTAAAAACCGGACTGCATTTGCGCTCTGCAGCGGGTGTCAATGTTACCTTCATGACACCCCAAACGCAGGTCAGAAATGCATTGCATCTACCTACATTGGATCCCACTAGAACCATGCGATCTGGTTGCTGTGCGCTTCTTAACCACTTAGTGTGGAGTCTCCCGGCCCTTTTAGTGGTTTCAGATGAAGGAGTTTATGATCAAGTGACCACCATAATTAGCAGTCACGGCAGTCACATGGTCAGAAAGCTCTCGATCGCAAGCAGCGATGGTAAGCTTTCTGTTAGCCGCTGGTAACTGTCGGGAGCATGCACACTTTCGGCACAGCTGTGTTTGCAATGTGGCACGCCAATATGCGACCACTTGGTGCCAAGACCCACCCGCCAAGAGGCTGCATATTTGCATGCCGTCTGCGCCAAATGCTTGCAATCCGGTAACTGTGCTGGGAGCGCGCAGGGTGCACGCCCTTGGCACAGCTGTGTTTGCAATGTGGAATGCAAATATGCAGCTGCTCAGTGCCAAAGCCCATCCACCGGAAGGCTGCATATATAGTAGTGCATGCACTACTTTTAGTGCAGCTCGGTACAATTTCAGCCCAATAAATGGGTTGAAACAGCACTGCACCCAGATCGCATGTGAATTACATAGGAACGCACAGCGCAATCCTGTGTAGCCCCATGGTGTGAACTGACCCATAGGAATTCTTTGCCGCTCTTCTCGTGCATAGTGCAGCCCATTCACATGGAAGGGCTGCCCTACATGCAAGGCACAGAAATGCAGCCGCACTTGGTTGCACCTGTAGGTGTGAACCAAGCCTTAGTGTCAATGTGCAGCTTCAGGCCCACATCAAACCTGATTGGTGGAGTGTGCAGGCATGTCCTGTTTCATTTTCTTTGCTTTTGCTATTCTCCTTGCACTGATTGTGAATGGAGCTGGACAGGCCAGATGCAAAATGAAAGGCAGGGCATGCATGTGATGGAGAGGGCATGTCGCCATGCATCCCCCCACCCACTCCAAAACCATTCTGACTACCCCCTCGGCCCAGAGAGCTTCTCACTACTCATTTTGTACAAAAGTAAAACAAAAAATTGGCTGCAGTTGGGCTTTAAAAGAAATAGAAAATAAAAAATCAACATTATACAAACTTTTTTATACATGTCATTTCACATTTGTAAAATCCAGTTGAAGTTACCTGCTGGTCCATATTTGCCTTTTCATTCAGTATTCATCAACCACAATCACAATTATTATAAGCACCACATTTATACAAAGCAATATTATAGGCAGATTAAATAACAAAACATGTGTTCAATGATATCCCCTTATCGACCATTGAGAACGACTTTTGTTAGCCTATCTCAAGATTGATGAAAGCCACCGATTGGTAGAGCGTACAACGTGACATTGCTGCAGTGTTTTTATTTCCCAGCAGTCTTTGTGCCAGATAACAGAGCAGAATGAGGCGGAAGAGAGAGCGGATATTCGGAGAGAGGCAGAGAAAAAAACAAGATGGGGTTTTGTTTCTCCTAGGAGACAGAAGAAAGGTTTCACATCTCTTGTCTCAAACACTGGGACACGTAAGACGAGATGGCAGCGAAGCGGGCTCAGAAAAGACGGCCACCTCGCACAGCGGGAGGAGGAGATGGAGAGCAACAAGACCTGGAAACAGAACAAGGCTGAAGAATGAGTGCACAGTACTACATCAATACAGGCCACACAATACAAAAATCACAACAAAATAAAATCTCAGTGAAAATTATCAATATTGTCATCACAGGCATTAATCAATCTAGGTATTGATCCAATACATCTACTTAGAGTCATTGGTGGAGATTTGTCATTAGTCTGGACGCTGGATGCTGTCAATACGGGAAAAAGCAGCAGCAGCAGCAGCAGCGCACCTGTCTTGCTGAGAGATGTGAGAGAAGAGGGGTGGCAAGTGTACCTGTCACTGATAAACACAGCAGAGGCGGCCATTATATAACCTGACCTGCTGTGTTTAGATGACAGGTACACGTCAAAAGAGGTCAAAGGAGGTTTCGTACTTTTCAGTGCCAGGTAACCATTGTCAGAATGCCTGCCAGCATCTGGGAGGTCATTATGGAAGCTCAGCAGTAGCTTCAAAGCATTAACTTTTTTTTTTTTTTTTAAATACGGCTATTATAAGACGGGTTCACACTGTTGTGCTGCAGTTATAAAATGCGCACCAATGTTCCTTTCTGTGAAACAGCCCAATCATTTGAATAGGCTTCCAACCACATAAAAAAAAAAAAAAACACGTGCCCAATTTTTTTAACATTTGGGTTCATTTACTAAAACTGGAGAGTGCAAAATCTGGTGCAGCTCTGCAGAGAAACCAATCAGCTTGCAGGTTTTATTGCCAAAGCTTAACTAAACAGGTAGAAGTTACAAGCCGATTGGTTACCATGCACAGTTGCACCAGATTTTGCGCACTTCTGTTTTAGTAAATCAACCTCCATAGTGTAAGGCCTCGTACACACGATAGGTTAAACAGAGGACAACGGTATGATGGACCATTTTCATCGGTCAAAACCGATCGTGTGTGGGCGCCATTGGTTATTTAACCATCGGTTAAAAAAAAAAAAGACAACTTGCTTTAAATTTAACAGATGGTTTCCTAACCGATAGGTCAAAGCCGATCGTTAGTAGGCACGTCCATCGGTTAAAAATCCACGCATGCTCAGAATCAAGTCGACGCATGCTTGGAAGCATTGAACTTCGTTTTTTTCAGCACGTCGTTGTGTTTTACGTCACCGTGTTCTGACACGATCGTTTTTTTAACCGATGGTGTGTAGGCGCGACTGAGCATCAGTCAGCTTCATCGGTTAACCGATGAAAACGGTCCATCAGACCGTTTTCATCGGATGGACTGATCGTGTGTACGAGGCTTATGGGTGCTCAACCTGTGGCCATCCAGCTGTTGCAGAACTACAAGTGGCATCATGCCTCTGGTCATCTTTGTAACCGTCAGCCTTGCAATGTCTTATGGGACTTGTAGTTTCGCAACAGCTGGAAGGTCACGTACCCATGCCATAGTGAATCATAATGCATGGAAATGTGTTACTGTGCGCTGCAGCACCGTTACCATTGTTTATTGGGGTGCCATAAAGAATTATTGGCTTTGCAGCACACAAATACATGTGTTTTCACCAGCATAACAATGTGAATCGAGTCTAAATGTCTATAACCTTCCCACACCAGTGGAAATCAAAGTGAGAGATTCTGCGCAAATGGGTTCTACAACACTGCACAGTGCTGTCAATCTGACATGTTTCAGGAACCAGGGGCTGGAGGAGGAGGAGGAGGATTGGAGCACACAGAGGACCTCAGCAGCAATAAAGGGCTTTTTCTCAGCTAAGGAAGTTGCAATAAGTGGTGTCATTGGGCAGGACTATATGAATCCGAATTGCAGCTGAACAGACATACAGCGGTTGATTTACTAAAGGCAAATAGACTGTGCACTCTGCAAGAGCAGTTGCTCCAGAGCTTAGTAAATGAGAAGAAGCTCTCGTGACTTCCATCATCCAATCATGTGCCAACAAATTTTTTTTTTATTTGCACGCGATTGGGTATTCTTTGCAAGTGAATCTCTACCTCATTTAAAAGATAAGTATGTTTTTTTGTTTTTTTTTGCTAGTTATACTTACCTAGGTGGATGCAGCATCAGACGGATGTTGCATCTGTCCCCCGGCGTCTCTGCACTGAGAACCGAGCCACCGAACATCGCCGATGGCTCGGTTCTCACTCCTCCCCGATCAGAGCGATGCTCACCGTCAGTCAGTCAGCATGGCTTCTGCTCTACTTCTCCGTGCTCATTGGAGCGCTGAGCTGTGGATGGGCCGGGAGCGGCAGTCTCAGCGTCTCGCGGAGACTGCCATCAATAAAGACAGCTGGCGGATCCCAAAGTCGTGATGACACGCTGCCTCGACTGATGGCAGTGGCGTCAGCGGAGAGAGGACTTCAGACCTCTCTCTAATGAAAACGGGTCACAGGAGTGCAAAACGAATTACACTCCTGTGACCCAGAGGAGAAGCCCAGCCTAAAAAGCTCAGGCTGGACTTCTCCTTTTATAAGCTCTGGAGCAACTGCACTTTAACGCCGCGTACATACGATCATTTTTCGGCATGAAAAAAGCGTTGTTTTTAAAAAATGTCATTTAAAATGATCGTGTGTGGGCTGCACATCGTTTTTTCAGTTTCTGAAAAACAACAATTATTTTTTCTGAACATGCTGGATTTTTTAACGTCGTTTTAAAAAATGACGTTTTTTTGGGTTGTAAAAAATGATCGTGTGTGGGCTAAAACAACGTTTTAATTCCGCGCATGCTCAGAAGCAAGTTATGAGACGGGAGCGCTCGTTCTGGTAAAACTACCATTCATAATGGAGTAAGCACATTCATCACGCTGTAACAGACAAAAAAACGCAAATCGTCTTTTACCAACGCGGAATCAGCTAAAGCAGCCCCAAGGCGAATAGAACTTCCCCTTTAGAGTGCCGTCGTACGTGTTGTACGTCACCGCGCTTTGTTCATCATTTTTGAAAAACGATGGTGTGTGGGCAACGTCGTTTTTAATTATGAAGTTGGAAAAACTTTGTTTTTTGGACATGCTGAAAAACTACCTTTTCTTTCATGCCGAAAAATGATCGTGTGTACGCGGCATAAGGCTGCATTCACACTATAATGCGGCGTATTTAGCCACGACAAATTGCGGCGTATTGTACCGCGATTTGCCGCGACAAAACGGGTCGTTTTAACCTTTTTTTTTTTTTTTTTTTAATTGTTGTCTATGCCGAACGCCGAAAGCCGCCTGAAAAAAAGGGTCCGGGGCTTGTTTTCAGGCGGCAGGCGTACGGCGTTTCGGTGTGAGATGTCAACCATCTCATAGACAACAATGTAAAATCACCCCTCCAGCGGCACGAGCGTCGGGCGTAAATACGCCAAGGTGTGAATGCAGCCTAAGAGTGCAACTGTACTTTTCAAAGTGCACAGTCTAATTGCCTTTAATAAATCAACCCCTCAGTATTTTGGATGGATTGTATATTTACCGGTTTGGCTGGACTTTCTACGTAGACAGATCTGCTGCAGCGGCCATATCATCTTGCTCATAGCAGACCACAGGACAGGTAAGGGGATCGGCATTGCCAAATTAGATGACGGCCTCCCATAGACTTGCAACTTTATGAAGCGACATTATAAAACATTTAAATGTTTTGGAAACTAAATTTGCCATTGCTACCTGCATAAATCATTATAAATAGTTCCGAGGTGAAGCTCCATCAGACCCAGCCTCCTCCCTCCCACCAGAGATCAGATCCTTTGTTTTAATTCCTACATTTTGTCTGGCACTGAAAAGACTGAAAACAGAAGAAGAGGTTTCTGCAGTGTAAAGTATAAAGCAGATAAAAAGCACATAGCACACACAGAGCAGTTGCAGATAACAAATGGCACAACCCCCCCCCCCACCCCCCCGCGCACCAGAGACGATCCACAAAACCTGGGAATCAGACAGCACCATGGTGTAGAGAGACAGCCACAACAATACCACCCTCCCCTCCCTCTCCGGAAATACATCAACTACTACTGAAGGACACGGTGTCCTAGCTCAGGTCAGATTGGGTGTAGCAGTATTGGCAATTACAAGGACACCTGCCGGCTTTTCAGTACAAAGAACTCTTTCTGAGCCTAAGTTCTAAAATAATGCTTGTTCAGGGATGGAAGGAATAATGGATTACATGTTTACCACTGGTAGAAAGGAAGGGCCAGATTCACAGAGGAAATACGCCGGAGTATCTGCTGATACTCCGGCGTATTTTCAAATTTGCAGCGTCGTATCTTTATTTGTAATTCACAAAAAAGATACGACGGCTTTTGGCTAAGATCCGACAGGCGTACGCCTTCGGATTCTCAGTGTAATTTTCCGGCGGCCGCTGGGTGGAGGTCGCGTCGTTTTCCAGCGTCGGGTATGCAAATTAGCTGATTACGGCGATCCACGAAAATACGCGCGTTCGTCGCAATCTCTTACGTCGTCGCTAGTCGGTTTTTCCCGTCGCAAACTTAGGCCTGCTTTTTCATGGCTTATATTTCGAACAGCCATGTTAAAGTATGGCCGTCGTTCCCGCGTCGAATTACAAATTTTTTTTTTTGCGTAAGATGTCCGGGAATACGAAACGACGTAACGCACGTCGCCGTTCAAAAAATACGTCGGGGCGCCATAAATTCACGCAAAGCACGTCGGGAAATTTTCACACGGAGCATGCGCAGATCGTTCGGCGCGGGAACGCGCCTATTTTAAACGGTACACGCCCCATTTGAATTAGGCGTGCTTGCGCCGGGCGGCTTTACGTTACACCGCCGTAAGTTTACACGCAAGTGCTTGGTGAATCAGGCACTTCCGCTGAAAACTTGCGGCGGTGTAACGTAAAGACGATACGTTACGCCGCCGCAGATATATGTGAATCTGGCCAAAGTGTCTGGGCCACCTATAGTAACCAGCTGTTATTTTCTAACCCGCACAGGAGAAAAGGGACAAATCTGGATTTTAATTGAAAGTTTTTCCTTCCCTCCACTATCCGTTTGTACAGTGCAAGGAAGTGAACGGGAAAAGTTGGCTATGTAATGAGATAAAAAAAAAAAAGAGAAGATCTATCAATTTCCTTATCCATGCTGAACAGTGTGGATGGGGAAATCTTCCTTGCTAGACATAGTATTCTGATAGCCAGCACCTGCAGCTGTCACAAAACCTGAACAGTGACTAATAGCTAGATTCAGGTAGGTCGCCGCATCTCTTGCGGCGGCGTAGCGTATTTACACTACGCCGCCGTAAGTTAGCTAGGCAAGTACTGTATTCACAAAGTACTTGCCTGCTAAGTTACGGCGGCGTAGCGTGAATAGGCCGGCGGAAGCGCGCCGAATTCAAATGAGGATGTGGGGGGCGTGTTTTATGTAGATTAACTGTGACCCGACGTGATTGACGTTTTTTACGAACGGCGCATGCGCCGTCCGTGTACATATCCCAGTGTGCATTGCGGCAAAGTACACCGCAAGGACGTATTGGTTTCGACGTGGACGTAAATTACGTCCAGCCCTATTCACGGACGACTTACGCAAACGACGTAGAAAAAAATTCAAATTTCGCCGCGGGAACGACGGCCATACTTAACATTGATTACGCCTCCTAGGGGCATCTTTATCTTAAGGCGGTGTATCGCTTACGGAAACGTACTGTACTGCGACGGCGCACGTACGTTCGTGAATAGGCGTATCTAGTGATTTACATATTCTACACCGAACTCAATGGAAGTGCCACCTAGCGGCCAGCCTAAATATTGCACCCTAAGATAGGACGGCGCAAGCCGTCCTATCTTACATAGGTTTAAGTTTATCTCAGTTTGAGAATACACTTAAACTTAGGTCGGCGCAGATTCCGAATTAGGTCGGCGTATCCACAGAACCCAGACATTGCAGGGTTGGTGGGTAGGACTGTCTATTATCCACTATGAGGAAATGGAAGGACAGTGGAGATGACACAAAAGGAATAGGTTGACAGTCTATGCAGTCAGCTGCTACAGCTTTTACCTATTCCAACAACTTTCTATTAACTTGTCCTTCTACATTTGTGAGAGTGAAAAAATCTGCACAGGTAGCTTCGAAATCCACAGGTTATAAAGTTAGTCCACTAGCTGGTACAATACACACAGTGTAACGGTTATTATTTTGGTTAGCAGTGACGGTCATGTGTACCGAAGAGTACCTGTCTACTACACACAATAAAGATCCAGTCTTATATTCCTGCATACCATAAACTTATTGGGGACTAGAAACCCCCAAAAAGGCATAATGGGGCCGTTAGCCATATCTTCAAGATGGCTTCCGCTGCAGGAATGTCACTACTTCTTGGTGAACTGGTAGGCGGAACATTGGGTTCAACCCACGTCATCACTGAGTGTAGCAGACAGATACACCAAAAGTAGACTAGAGCGAGTAAATGACATAGGCAGTGAGGGTTAGCGTGTTAGTAGACACATGTGAGCTGGTGGCAGAGGTGACGGTTATTCCATGCAGTTAGGTGAAACTCCAAAATCTGAAGTGGCATCTTCTTAATCTCTTGTCAGCAAGTCGGGTGCAGGCCTAAGAAACTTTCATAGCTCTGGGCATATAATATTAAATTTGTATATATATATATATATATATATATATATATATATACACACATACACACACACATATACATATTACCATTACATACACAGAGCTTACAACAATACAATTAATAAATCATCCCCAGTCTTTGAGAAACCATCTCAAATAATTAAAATTTTCTAATCATCCTTCAAGCCTGTTAAGCAAAGCCGCACCATCCATGTTCTAAAACTGCTGAACCTCCCTGCGGAATTAAGTCCGCACAGGCAGGCGGGGAGTAGAGATGGCGCCTTTGCTAGCAAGGATGAGGGAGCTTAGAAAAGACAGGGTTATAGAACAAAATAATGCAAGATAACATTTGACACGACAAGCTAACAAATAAGTCAACTACAAAAAGAGGCACCTTGTATTTTTCATATACAATTTTTAAATTTAAATTAGCTTTAAATTTAACCGATGGGAAAAAAACGATCGTTAGTAGGCACAAACATCGATTAAAAATCCACGCATGCTCAGAATCAAGTCGACGCATGCTTCGAAGCATTGAACTTCGTTTTGTTTCAGCACGTCGTGTTTTACGTCACCGCGTTCTGACACGATTGCTTTTTTAACCGATGGTGTGTGGGCGCGACGGACCATCAGTCAGCTTCATTGGTTAACTGACGACAACGGTCCATCAGACCATTCTCATCGGATGGACTGATCGTGTGTACGAGGCATTACTTGACTCACTGAATTGGGGATAAAGTCGTTTTTTGAATGTTGATAGCTCCTAGATGTAGATTAATGAGAAGACCTGATGACAAGTTTAGCTAAAACTTCAGTCCTCAGTTATATAGGATAATTCAGTGCAATGTACTTTACAGTGACTCAGGTACTAAAGTCATTATTTGCATGCTGATAGAGACAAGTGTACCCTAAAATCTAGCCAAAAATTGTAAAAATGCCCCCAGTCACCTCTAGCAACAAAATAGAATGCTTGTTTTGTCTTGGGGAAAATCTAATACAGAGAAAACTGAAGAACAAAAAATAAAACCTCAGCCTAAAAAGTCTCAGACTTTCTTATGCTTCCAATTCTGCCTCCCCCATCTTTTACCCTCCGGCAGCTTGTCAGCGCAGTTCAATATAATTTGCAAGAGTCATGATAACTGACAGGTACACCTATAAGGAGAACATTGAATAAAAATAGTCATTGTTACGTCTTCATAAAATTAGACTATGTCTATGTGGTATTTCTCACTTTCACGGTCTGCTTCAGAAATTTGGTAAACTCAATCTCCCAGCACCTCCACTTCTCACCAGCTTATAAACCATAACTGGTTTCATCTCAGCTTACACATACTTTATATACTGAACCCTACATTAGAAGTAGACCAGCATAATCTCATACGTGCACAGAAGTCTTTATGTCTCATGCAGACCTTTGGGTTTATGAGAATGGAGCTGAACATGGAGCTGAGTGTCTGTTTAGGCACCTTGTATTTTTCATATACAATTTTTGACATTTCTTAACAATTTTGCATAAAATCCAATTGATATTTTAAAGGCGACGTTCTCTAAACATCACTTTTTTTTTTTTTTTTTCAGAATTAACAAGGACCAGTACTCATACGTTAACTTAAAGCTGCGTTACCACTCTTGCTGGAATGATACATTATTCATTGCATCTGTCAAAACATGGCCGCAGCCATGGGAAAATGTGGGTTATGTGAAGTCCTTCCTTCCTTCCTTCCAACTGCCTACTGGTAATAAAGGCACAAATTAAAGAGTAAGTTCACCTTTACAGAAAAATCTGTATGGTGAAATTACACAGGAACCCCCACCGCGTCCCCCCCCAGTCCCGCTGACCTTAATGGTGGTAATCGCCCGCTCTGAGCCCCGGTATAGCCGCCTCATGGCCCCCGAGGCTTAGAAATCCCCAGAGCCTAATATCCTAAACATATCAACTCAGGAGGTGCGTTTAGGAGCATTTCAATTGGTCAGCGCGGACCATTCAGAAGCCGCTTAGCCTGTCCTCTCAGCAGGGAGGAAGAAGATGAGAGAGCTGAGAGGATTTCTAAGTCCCGGAGCGGTGAGGCGGCTATACCAGGGCTCAGAATGGGCAATTACCGCCATTCAGGTCAGCGGGACTAAGGGGGGGGGGGGGGGGGATGTCCTGTCTATGAAGACAGTTACCAGCATGCCAAAAAGTGCACATGAAACGGGAGGAGTCTACAACCATTTCAAATACATATAATGGCCATTAAAGGAGTAGTCGTGCTCATGCATAAAAAAAAATAAAAAATCTGTACTAAATCCTATAGTATCTGTAGTCAAAAGGCAAACACAGTGAAAAAAAAAAAAAACACAACACACAACAGGACCAAGCCAGTTTATATCAGTCTCGTCCACTGCAATATTTCATCCCCCCAGAAGTTAAAAGCAAATCTAGAAAAATTCTGAGAGAACTAACCTCCGCTGTTGGCCAAAAAGACGTGCCACTTCCTCCCTCCCTGGGCTTCGCCCCCGCGAACGCTGCTCCAGCCGTTTCTTTTCTACCTGGAAGAGCTCTCTGTGTGAGATCCGGCGTGCTCGAGGCACATCAGCCAGAAGGGCATACTCTTTGTTGGCCGTGTATGAGGGTCCAGATGGTGTTCTTGGCTCCAGATCTAGTTCCTCTGGTTGGCAGTGCCTGTTATTTGGGGGAGAAAAGGGGTCTTGTTCCTGGTCGAACGCATCGTAGACACTATACCTGCTGGGGGCGTCGGGCGTTGAGGGCGAAGGTGGGGTTTGTAAAGGCTGCTCTTCGGTTTTCAAATCTTTCGTCTTCTCCAAGGAGAAGTAGCCGCTTTCCACACGAGTTTTACGTCCGCCATCAACGCGGTCTCCGTTCACCATTGCTGCATCTAGGGAGAGAGTCCAAGATGCATTGTATAAGAGGGTCATGACTAATGAGGTGGAGAGGAGCAAACTAACGCGTTATACTTTTTCTAAAATGCAGCTAAAAAAATTGAAAAACAGCCATGATATAATTTCTTCAGTAAAGGGAGCTAATGCAATGTGCGAAAAAGAGCACCTGTCACTTAAAGGGGTTGTAAAGGTTCGTTTTTTATTTTCTAAATAGGTTCCTTTAAGCTAGTGCATTGTTGGTTCACTTACCTTTTCCATTAATTTCCCTTCTAAATGTTTTTTTTTTTCTTTGTTTTCTTCGAATTTCTCACTTCCTGTTTCTCCTCAGTAAGCTGTTCTAAATGACTTTCCACCGCTCAGATGATGGTGTAAAGCTTACTGAGGAGGAACAGGAAGTGAGAAATTCAAACAAAGAAAAACAACATTTCGAAGGGAAATGGAAGGAAAAGGTAAGTGAACCAACAATGCACTAGCTTAAAGGAACCTATTTAGAAAATAAAACACGAACCTTAACAACCCCATTAAGCACAATACACTCAAACGAAATGTAAAATTACTCCAAGCAAAAATTGAACTCCACCACGCCTCATCGAGGCAATTTGCGCATCTCACTAAAAAGGTGCATACCTTGGGGGAAGGGGAAGTCAGAGTTCTGTTGTTTTCAACGCTGATAGGTCCTAGCTTTAGGATTTCACTACACCTGTAAAGTTTGTGACAAGTTTGCCACAAACCTGTTCTTCTTAATTATGTGGAAAAATTAAGGGTGACTTAGGCCTTGTACACGATAGGTTAACCAGAGGACAACGGTCTGATGGACCGGTTTCATCGGTCAAAACCGATCGTGTGTAGGCCCCATAGGTTATTTAACCATCGGTTAAAAAAAAAACAACTTGCTTTAAATTTAACCGATGGGAAAAAAAACGATCGTTAGTAGGCACAAACATCGATTAAAAATCCACGCATGCTCAGAATCAAGTCGACGCATGCTTCGAAGCATTGAACTTCGTTTTGTTTCAGCACGTCGTGTTTTACGTCACCGCGTTCTGACACGATTGCTTTTTTAACCGATGGTGTGTGGGCGCGACGGACCATCAGTCAGCTTCATTGGTTAACTGACGACAACGGTCCATCAGACCATTCTCATCGGATGGACTGATCGTGTGTACGAGGCATTACTTGACTCACTGAATTGGGGATAAAGTCGTTTTTTGAATGTTGATAGCTCCTAGATGTAGATAAATGAGAAGACCTGATGACAAGTTTAGCTAAAACTTCAGTCCTCAGTTATATAGGATAATTCAGTGCAATGTACTTTACAGTGACTCAGGTACTAAAGTCATTATTTGCATGCTGATAGAGACAAGTGTACCCTAAAATCTAGCCAAAAATTGTAAAAATGCCCCCAGTCACCTCTAGCAACAAAATAGAATGCTTGTTTTGTCTTGGGGAAAATCTAATACAGAGAAAACTGAAGAACAAAAAATAAAACCTCAGCCTAAAAAGTCTCAGACTTTCTTATGCTTCCAATTCTGCCTCCCCCATCTTTTACCCTCCGGCAGCTTGTCAGCGCAGTTCAATATAATTTGCAAGAGTCATGATAACTGACAGGTACACCTATAAGGAGAACATTGAATAAAAATAGTCATTGTTACGTCTTCATAAAATTAGACTATGTCTATGTGGTATTTCTCACTTTCACGGTCTGCTTCAGAAATTTGGTAAACTCAATCTCCCAGCACCTCCACTTCTCACCAGCTTATAAACCATAACTGGTTTCATCTCAGCTTACACATACTTTATATACTGAACCCTACATTAGAAGTAGACCAGCATAATCTCATACGTGCACAGAAGTCTTTGTGTCTCATGCAGACCTTTGGGTTTATGAGAATGGAGCTGAACATGGAGCTGAGTGTCTGTTTAGGCTTCAGAGCAAATGCCAAAGTCAAATGCCATAAACATGGAGTGCTGCCAAAGCAGCTACGCTTAACTTTCTATTAATGAATTTTAGGTTGGCGATCATGGTATATCTAAGGAAGACACTTCACCTTTGCTGTGACAGAATAAAGACAAGTGTTTTCATAGTATTAAGACCACCATTTATCAATTGTCAAGCTTTAAAATTTTATTTTGAACACGTTCCAATTCTCTACAACATACTAGAACAGACGCAGGAAGGCCTTGTACACACGATCAGTCCAAACTGATGAAAACGGACTGAAGGACCGTTCTCATCGGTTAACCGTAAAGCTGACTGATGGTCTGATGTGCCTACACACCATCAGTTCAAAAACCGATCGAGTCCAACGCGGTGACGTAAAACACAACGACGTGCTGAAAAAAAAGTTCAATGCTTCCAAGCATGCGTCGACTTGATTCTGAGCATGCGCGGGTTTGGAACCGATGCTTTTGCGTACTAACCATCGGTTTTGACCTATCGGTTATCAGTCCATCAGTTCAATTTTAAAGCAAGTACTAAATTTCTGGACCGAAGGATAACAGACTGATGAGGCCCACACACGGTCGGTTTGGACCGATGAAATGGACCTTCAGTCCGTTTTCATCAGTTTGGACAGATCGTGTGTACAGGGCCTTAGGTATAGATATGAAAGGCTTGAACAGTAATGCCCCGTACACACAATCGCAAATTCCGACAGCAAAAGTCTGATATGAGCTTTTGAACGGAAAGTACGACCGTGTGTAGGCTCCATCGGACTTTTGCTGTCGGAATTTCGGCCAACAAAAGATTCCTATCGGAAAATCCAATCGTCTGTTGCAATTCCGACGCATGCTCGGAAGCATTGAACTTAAATTTTCTCGGCTCGTCGGCCAAGATTTTTCCGGCGGAAAATCCGATCGTGTGTACGGGGCATAACAGATGATGTCTCTCATCGCCTCTTGTTTCGCTCACCTCCTTTGTTGTCCAGAACTGGCTCGCTCGGGGAAGAGGGCATCTGAACGGGGCTCTGCAGGGGGCTGCTGCTGCTGCTACTGTCCTGCCCATCTTTGCCCTTCGCCTCCTCCTGCCACAGCGTGGATTTGGTGGCTGGAACCTTCTCAGCGCTAGGGATCCCGGTACTGGTTGCTGCCATTTTCGCCGGTCCGGGTTCCTGAAATATGAGGTGTGTGAACGTGTCATTATGCCATGTAAACTTTATGTACTGTATATAGTAAATATAACTTTCATTTTAGAAAACACATAACCCAGTTGGCTTTGTATTTGGGTAAATGGAAATAAAGAAGAGGAACTGAATTCTGGTAGCTGTGGTCCAATAATAAAAAATAAAAAAAAGGGCAGCAGAAAAATTGGTCGTAGGCATTGCCTGTGCCCCAGCGGTTTTCCCCATTACCGACTTACCTAGCCTTTTTGTCTTTGCGAGAGACAGGCTTTTGCTTCCTTTTATCAGACTCTCCAGCAAGAACAGTGACTTGTAATGACATCGCCAAATATCACTCCAGGACTCATCTAGCAGCAGTGCCTTGGGTCTAACACTGCAGATATACAGATATGAGGCCGTAGGCACAGGAGTGCCTATGAACCCTCACATACCAGATATTGCACTGCTATTTTGCAGAAGGAATTCAAGACAAGAGAGTATTTTTTTTAATACTGCTTATACAGTTACCATTTCTATAATTTTCTTTTACAAAGGTTTATTGGCAGTTTTCACATTATACATGAACAGCAAATAGAACAGAGGTATTCAGAAACATACAAAATTGCCAAATTAGGAGGTAAAAAACCCAAAAGCAAATATAAATCAACAACAAAGTCCAATAAATGAGAAGCTATAATCAGCCGTATAGCAGGATTAGCAACATTGGTGGGATACAAATCAGAAAAAACAGAGCAACATCAGGATATCATTTCTATAATTTTCATAGCAAGCATTTACTTTTTGAGTTCAGTTCCACTTTAAGTCTGTCTTCTATCTAGCACAGGAGTCTCCAAACTTTCTTAACAAAGGGCCAGCTTATTGTCCTTCAGACTTTAGGGGGACCGGACTGTGGCTGGTGGGATCGGAAATGTTCCTGGCATCAGTGGGAGTAAACATGACCACATATGGCATGGGTTTCAAACTGGCGGCCCTCCAGCTGTTGCAAAATTCCAAGTCCCATGAGGCATCGAAAGGCTGACAGTTCTAAGCACGACTCCCTCAGGCAGAGGCATGATGGGACTTGTAGTTCTGCAACAGCTGGAGGGCCATTCGTTTGAGACCCCTGACATATGGTATTGTTGGTGTCAATGGGAGAAATGATGCCCCATTGTTGACGTCAGATGACAGAATAGTGTATCAGAAGGAGGAAAAGTGCCCAAAGGGACGCATAAAGGCAAAAAAAGAGCCACATCTGGCCCCCAGGCTGCAGTTTGGAGACCACTGATCTAGAACACTGTCAAGCCCCAATCTGCTCTATGAGGACGACTTCATGACAAGCTGCTCACATGGTGGTTCTGAAGTGGCATCGCCCCTGGAAATTAATCTAATGCCATATAGGCAACACGTGACCAAGTTGGCCAAAGATTTAGGGCACTTACAGGAGTTTTTCAAGCTTTTTTTGTATAAAAAATAAAGCGCATCTGAAAAGCTCAAGAAAAATGCTTCCCTTTAAAATCAATTAACGTTTTTACACTGTGGCGGTACACTTCTGTTGCGCTGGAAAAAAAATCTGCTAGTAGCATCTTTGGGGAGCTAAAGAAAGAACTTCACCAAAATTGCACCTTCTCATTGAAATCAATGGAAAACGCTGTAAAAATGTGGCAAAAAAAAAAATTTAAAAAAAAAGCGTGCCCGCAATGTGTTTTTGGTGCAGTCCTTTAAAAACCGTATATGCGTTTTTGCCGCAGGTCTGTGTGAAAGTGCCCCAATTCATTTTCTTTCCTGAAGGCATGGGTTGCAGGAAAGAAAAACAAGCCGTTCGAATCCCCCCCATCAACACTGACTGCAGGAATCCCTCCCACAGGAGCCATTGTGTTTTCCCGGCGGGGGAGCATTAGAAGAACACAGTGATCATTGCTAGCTGCTGGCAATAATCACATAAAACATCTGACAGGCTTGTTTTACCGAAGTTGATCAATCAACTTGGGTACAATCAGCCTGCCCATACATGGTTCGAATCTCCCTGATGAACCAGCTGAGATTTGAACCGTCCATGGCCGGCTTTACCATTACTGGACTATAGGCCAGAATGCACCGAGAAGGTGGAAATGTAACCAAGCTCTTGGACAGAGAAGTTGACCGGCTTCAACGTCCAGTATACAAGTTAGTGACAGCTCTCCAAAAATTCATACATTATTATGGAATAAAAATAATAAAAAGTGGGGAGTGCAGAAACCAGATTTCAGTTACTGTAGTTTAAAAAAAAAAAGGGAGATTTCTGGTTATTCGTTCTACATTACTACAGAAATCGTCGCCATGTTTCACACTATAGTGACCCAGAACTGACTATTAGGGGGTTACATCATTCTACCCATCATAGCCTCGCACAGAGCTCCTAAATAAGCCCATGTGAAATGTGTCCTACTTTCCGTCCTTCAAACACAAAAGGTGCCCTTTCCACACAGTGAACGCTGCTCAGATCTGTGCTCACTCAGGCATTTCTGACTGCATGTCATGTTCATGATTTTTGTTGTGGAAAGGTCAGGCGGAGGTTGAGGTCAGGCTGCATTTTATACGGTCGGACCTAATCAATGGCAAAACATTTCCAAGGGGTGATGTGTGTGTGTACTGAAATCTGCATGAACGTAGAAAAAAACAACTGAACCTATCAGAGAAACTCGGCCACTGGATGATGTGACGAGAGGGAGGCCTGCAGGCAGCGATTGCTTATGGCTTAGTGCTCTCAGAGAATGCACGGATATCACGAGATATACCGCTTCACTCCAGTATATGCAACACAGTGCTGGAGACATCCTAGGAGCTTTAATACAACCCAAGAAAACTACAACTGCTGCCGCCTTCTGTGATCCAACTCTGCTGTGGACAGTAGAAAGTACGTTTCCTGGCTCCTCCATAAACACCTGTCACTTGGATAAAGTCATCCAAGTGTCAGGAGAAACTACTAGTAGGCATAGCCCCATATCTTCCAAAGAAACCCTGGAGCCCTCTGTGTGAAAGGATGTCCGCCAGCTCAGAGGTCACAACTGCCCTTCGCTGCTGGCATCAGGTGCTGTCATTGCATATCAAGAACCTCATCATCTGAATCACTGGGACACAAAAGGGGGAGCCTCTTTGTAGGTTCTTAGGTCTCTTTATTGCTTTAAAGTGGATAAAACCCTCCATACACCCATTGAGGTGAACAGCCTCAGATGATACACAGAGATGAACCAAATCTCCCTACATAGGTTTTTACATCCATATCTGCTGTCTTCGCATTTATATACGGTTTAGAAAGTTCAGATTTTGTTAGGAGATTTTCTCTTCCTGGTTAACACAGAGTGTGAGGTCTGGGCATGCAGCCAAGATAGCCAACATTGCTGATTGGAGGAAAGGCACACACCCACTCTCCTCATAGGCAGACTCTCTCCATGATACCTGGACCCTTCAAAATCTGTCAAAAGGGATGCCTTGTGGCATTTTCTGACTGCAGCCAGGGCAGTAATCCCCGATTACTGGAAGTCAACCGACATACCTATCCTGGAGGAATGAGCCATCAAGCTGGATTCTATTAGAGACCTTGAACGACTGTTGGCAGGTGGCAGGAAAGGAACACTAGTTTCTCTCACCTGGACCACATGGTCCATATACCACTACTCTTCAGAATTGTGTATCCTTCTGTTTACCCTGCTCTCATCTCACCCTTAACTGCACCTGTCTTATCTCTGAGATCCCCCATATGACCCTAATACACCCATGTAATAAGTCATCACTGATGTATATACTATGTTACACGATCCCTTCAGCATACATTTTTTCATAATATATCGAAACCACTATGAAGCTTCTAATTTTTAAGTACCTACCTTTGATGCCTTAAACGCTGAATGCAATTTATCTACTTGGGTTTTTTTTTTTTCCTCTTTCACCATATATATTAATTTTTTTCAAATAACATGTACCAAACTTTTAATTGTATCCAATGAAGCCATCAATGCCTTGTGATATCTGACCGATTTATATGCCTATAATTTTATCTGTTCCTCAAACTCTCAGATTGAACTAAATCTTTTGTGACCAGAGGTCATATTTTGATAAACTGTGTCCCCAGATTTGTCATTCTAGAACAGTGGTTCTCAACCTGGTGGTCGGGACCCACTTGGGGGTCGAATGATGATTTGCCAGGGGTCACCGAATCCTGGGCTGTTCCTGAAGCCTGCACCGCTCTCCCAGCCTTTTTGCGGTCACCCAGCAGGGCTGTCCCTGGAACCTGTGGCTACCCAGCTGGGCTGTTCCTGGGGCTCGTGGCCGCCCACTCAGCCTCTTCACAGCTGCCCATTCAGTTTTTTTTTTTTTTTTTTAGTTCTTTTTTTTTTTAAGTGTATTTTGTGCGTGTACTCGAGAGAGGAGCCAGACTGCAGGAGTTGGGAGTAGGCAGGCCTCCCCCAGAGGCAATCTGCCACCTTTCTCCATGCCCCGGGTGGCAATGGTGGGTGTGTGAGGGGGTCCTCCCACACAGCTTGCCCTACCTGCTCCGCTTTGAAGCCCAACGGGGCAGAGTGAGAGGATCTAGCCCACTCAACCAGCCCCGTTAGTCCTTCGCCTCTATTTTTAGAGACCGCGTGGTCAAAGTGCGTGCATGTTAACCCAATTTCGAGTGCGTGTAAGTGTGGTGGTTTTTGTGGGAGGGGGGTGGGCGTACTAAGCGCAGGCTTACCTCGCATAGCACACCCACCGGGAGCCAGGCTGAGACCACCAAACTCAATTCACATGTAGCCGAGACCGGGATCCGAACCCATAGCTGCAGAGGTGAATGGCTTGTCAGCGCAGTGCCAATCGCGTTGAGCCACCGCAGCTCCCCAGCTGCCCATTCAGTTAACGGCATTGGCTGGGGAACAGAAACTAGATGTCAGCTGACTGGTGAGGAATGTGAAATGGGAGGAGCTGGAGACCCTATCTCCTGATTTTGGCATAGGCGTCACTGCTACGAGATACCACAAAGTCGGAGACACAGTAAGTAACACAACCTGTGATTATAGTTGCCATTAAAAGTCCCCACTACAGTTCTCAGATCAGCAGATGACCTTGATCAAGAGCACCTAAGTCGGCTGATCAGAACTCCCCACCAGCACTGCCACTCATCCCAATTCCCTGCCAGCACTGCCACTCATCCCAACTCCCTGCCAGCACTGCCACTCATCCCAACTCCCTGCCAGCATTGCCACTCATCCCATTGCCTTGCCTTGGGTGTGGACAACCCACGATATGAAAATAATTTTACTGTTAGGGGTCCCCACAAATTTTATCAAGGGGTCACTGCACTAGAAAGGTTGAGAACCACTGTTCTAGAATGATTAACTATCAAAAGGAAAAAGTGAAAAAAAAAAATATTAATTAAAAAAACGATGGAACGAATAAGCCACTTTAGGTAAAAACGACAGCTGAGGTCCTATAACTACTGTGCCGCTGTGGAGCGTCAGGAATGGTTCCTTACAGAAAGTTTCATGTCGGTCACAAATCAATGATTCATTTATTTAAAGGACAGCGGTGCCCTGCAAAGGTCTATTTCCTCCTAGCTTAGATAAGCTGGCTCTTGAATGCTGGATTAATTAGTTCACAACATTTTGCTTCCCTCTCATGCAGATGATCAGTGATCTCCTGCAGAAAACAAAGTTGCAATAATTTGGCAATGACACCGCATCAATTTTGTTATCAGAAGGCAGCCATATTTTTGTAGCCCACACTCAATTCTCAAGCAGACAGCTAGTTTGGGTCAGTGTTGTCCTCTAGAATTCCTGTGCTAGCCTTGGCACCTTAAATGTCACTAGCACTTGGTGGCACATATCTCCCCAGAAACGTAAGCAAAGCGGAGCTTGAGCTGAGGGATCCCACGCAACTCGAGGGAGTCGGATAGGGTGAGTCAGAGAGACGGCTGTCTATTACCATTTATAGTATGAGCCTAAAGCTGGACACAGAGACCCCCCTCTGACATCATTTTCTACTGTGGGAGATGATGGAATTTCACCCACGTTATCAGGGAGAAGCGGTGAGGCCCAGGTCCCTGTTTAATACCTTCTACCTCCCTGGTTTCTCAATTTGCAGCCAAGATATGTTGCATTTGCTCCACTAATGGGTTAATGCTCTTACCGAGATGTGCCAAGTGCAGCTCATCTCAACTATGCATAAAAGCATAAGCAATGCATTAGAGAGGGGAGTTCTAATCAGCCATGGTATCCTGAAGGCCCGAAGGGAACCTGTACACCCCTGGCAAGAATGCTCTAATCTACGGTGTTGCCTTTCCGAAAACAACGTGTTTTCATACAAATTTCACAAATAAAAAAAATGGGGTCGCTCTTCATTTTAAAGGACCAGTCTAGTAAAAAAAAGTGATGTTTTGGTTATAGGTGGTGCCTGGTTTATTTAGTCAGCCCCTGGCTTCTTATATGTTCTGGATACTTCAACACTTAGATCTACCCACCATTAATTCCTGTTTCTGCTCCTGTCGGCCTGAGAGATTTGGGTGTTTCTGTAGATCATCTCCTCTAGTTACATCCTCCATAATATATATAAAATCAGCCATGGCAATTTAAAGCGGAGTTCCACCTAAAAATGAAACTTCCGCTTAACCCACTCCTTGCCCCCTTACATTCCACATTTGGCATGTAATTTTTTTTTGGGGGGGGGGGGGGTGGTGGCTTCAGGAGAAAGGGACTTCCTGCCCCACTTCCTCCTTCCGCCGAGGGGCTGGTAAGGCGAATAGCTTAATGGCCTTATTGCAGTCCCTCCCTGTGGGCGAGCGTCTGTCCAATCGGACGGCGCCGCGCCACTCGCGCATGCGCACTGGGTGCCCGGCCGCGAAGCCGAAAGCTGTCACTGCCGGGTGCCCACACTAGGAATGAAGACGCCGGCCGGCGAGGGGGGGCGAGGAGCGGAGCCCCGGCCGGCGTGTCTCTGGAACCGTGGAGCAGGTAAGTGTCTGTTTATTAAAAGCCAGCAGCTACACTTTTTGTAGCTGCTGACTTTTAATAAATGTAAAAAAAGTCTGGAACACCCCTTTAACCACTTAAGCCCCGGACCAATATGCAGCCTAAAGACCCAAGGGGTTTTTACAGTTCGGGACTGCGTCGCTTTAACAGACAATTGCGCGGTCGTGCGACGTGGCTCCCAAACAAAATTGGCGTCCTTTTTTCCCCACAAATAGAGCTTTCTTTTGGTGGTATTTGATCACATCTGCGGTTTTTAGTTTTTGCGCTATAAACAAAAATAGAGCAACAATTTTGAAAAAAAAGCAATATTTTTTACTTTTTGCTGTAATAAATATCCCCCAAAAACATATATAAAAACATTTTTTTTCCTCAGTTTAGGCCGATACGTATTCTTCTACCTATTTTTAGTAAAAAAAATCGCAATAAGCGTTTATCGATTGGTTTGCGCAAAATTTATAGTGTTTACAAAATAGGGGATAGTTTTATTGCATTTTTATTTTTTTTTATTTTTTTACTACTAATGGCGGCGATCAGCAATTTTTTTCGTGACTGCGACATTATGGCGGACACTTCGGACAATTTTGACACATTTTTGGGACCATTGTCATTTTCACAGCAAAAAATGCATTTAAATTGCATTCTTTATTGTGAAAATGACAGTTGCAGTTTGGGAGTTAACCACAGGCGGCGCTGTAGGAGTTAGGGATCACTGTGTATGTGTTTACAACTGTTTGGGGGTGTGGCTGTAGGAATGACGTCATCGATCGTGTCTTCCCTATAAAGGGAATGACGCGATCGATGCGCCGCCATAGTGAAGGACGGGGAAGCCGTGTTTACACACGGCTCTCCTCGTTCTTCAGCTCCGGGGAGCGATCGCGACGGAGCGGCTATAAACAAATAGCCGCGCCGTGGTCCCGGATCGCTCCCCGAGCGGACCCGACCTCCGCATGTAGCGGGGGGGGTCCCGATCGGACCCCCCACCCGCTAATAGGGGAGGACGTACCCATACGCCCATGTGCCTGTACGTGCCATATTGTGGACGTATATGTACATGGGCTGGTCCTTAAGTGGTTAAGAGCAGATATTTCCAATATTCCTGAGACATATAAGAACTTGGCACGTGGTGGAAAACTACAGCCAGGGCTGTCTTAATGAGTGGGCACACCTGGCCACTGCCCAGGGGCCCCAGCTGCATGGAGGGCCCTGCACTTTCCCCAAAACAGCTTGTCCTTGAGCCCACACTGCCCCACAATTGGAGTGCTGGGGGTATATCTGGGGTGTAGAGGGGCCATAGTGATGAGGAGGCATTGATCTAGCAGATATATTGTATGTACAGGACAGCTTTGTTACTTTATGTATGTAGTATTTTCCCACCGTTTCTTTGCTGTACAGAATAATTGTTCATGTAGTTAATGTGGAGATCCACCCAAAAGGGGAAGCGCTCCTCGTCTGCCTCCTACCTACTTGATGTCTGTTTACCTGCGCCGTCTCCATTGTAGGGGCCCCAGAGCATTAATTTGCCCAGGGGCCCATGATGCTATTAAGAAGGCCCTGACTACAGCATCTACAAAACCCCAAAATATCAGGTGTGGTGGACTGACCCTTTATGATTCATGGACAGGGCCAAGCAAATCATTCCTTCATGGCCATGTGCTGCAGTATGGGGGTTATTTACGAAAGGCAAATCCACTTTGCACTACAAGTGCAAACTACAAGTGCAGTCGCTGAAGATCTAAGGGGGACATGCAAGGAAAATAAAAAACAGCATTTTAGCTTGCACAGGATTGGATAATAAAATCAGCAGAGCTTCCCCTCATTACAGATCTTCCCTTCAGATTTACAGCGACTGCACTTCCAAGTGCACTTTACAGTGCAAATTGGTGGTTCTGGACACAAAGCTGGCTACTCTTTTATTTTTTTTATTTAAATAAAAAGCGATACACTCTAAATAAGGGGTCTCCAAACTTTCTAAACAGAAGGGCAGTTGAACGGTCCTTCAGTATTTAGGGAGGCTGGACTATGGCCAGGGGGAGGAACAGCGCCCCGTCGCTGGGGTCAGGGGGAGGAACAGCGCCCAGTCGCTGGGGTCAGTGGGAGGAACAGCGCCCCCCCGTCGCTGGGGTCAGTGGAAGGAACAGCACCCCCCCGTCGCTGGGGTCAGTGGAAGGAACAGAACCCCCCCGTTGCTGGGGTCAGTGGGAAGAACAGCGCCCCGTTGCTGGGGTCAGTGGGAAGAACAGCGCCCCGTCGCTGGGGTCAGTGGGAAGAACAGCGCCCCGTCGCTGTGGTCAGTGGGAAGAACAGCGCCCCGTCGCTGGGGTCAGTGGGAAGAACAGCGCCCCGTCGCTGGGGTCAGTGGGAAGAACAGCGCCCCGTCGCTGGGGCCAGTGGGAAGAACAGAACCCCCCCGTCGCTGGGGTCAGTGGGAGGAACAGCGCAAGGTCAGTGTCCCGTCATTGGGGTCAGAGGAAGAATCTACGCCCCATCATTGGGAGGAACAGCACCCCATTATTGGGGTCAGTGGGAGGAACAATTTACGCCTCACCATTATTGTCAATGGGAGGAACAGCGCCCCGTCGCTGGGGTCAGTGGGAGGAACAGCGCCTCGTCGCTGGGGTCAGTGGGAGGAACAGCGCCCCATCGCTGGGGTCAGTGGGAGGAACAGCGCCCCGTCGCTGGGGTCAGTGGGAGGAATAGTGTCCTGTCATTGGGGTCAGAGGAAGAATCTACGCCCCATCATTGGGAGGAACAGCACCCCATTATTGGGGTCAGTGGGAGGAACAATTTACGCCTCACCATTATTGTCAATGGGAAGAATAACAAACACACTGTTGGTGTCAAAGGGAGGAATAGTGCCTAGATTCGGTGGGAGGAATAGTGTGCGAAGGACTGGATAAAGATAAGCAAAGGGACGCAGTTTGGAGACCACTGCTCTAAAAACTCTGCTCTAAAACTTCAAAAAATCAATCCCCTGTACTTAAAAAGAAAATGCCATCGACCCACGATAGAACACAACCTACATCTGAGACAAAACTCAAAAAGCAGGTTTCAGCCCATTACTTTTCCCTATCTTTACTTGTCTATGAAAATTCAATTTTGCTGAACATACGCAAACATTTACATATAGTACAGGGACATCAAGCGCAAACTGCACTCATGGCTTATGTTGATGCACTGTGCATTTGCAGTGCACGTTGGTGGCAATTCTGCCAAGATTTAATTTGCTTTCATTTAGTAGCGCGGATGTTGGTTCCGAGGTTGCCTAGGACTTCCTTTCCTTTGTTATAAAAGTAACATTTCTTTTGGGATTTGTGTGTGTTGCAGGAAAAGCAGTGAGTATTGTGGATGACCTTTTGGAGGCGCAGGCAAAGCAGGGTAAACTCGACTCTTCTGCGTTTTGCATTCATACAAATGCATTTCTGCGCAGCACTGCGTTCAAATGCAAAACATGGCATTTCCTAAAATAAAGCCCACCGAACACTTCTTGCAGCTGCAGGGATGACCAAATAAGAAAAAGCAGAAGACTATTTTACCTGCGGAGTAGGGGGCTCCACTTTCCTCTTCTTTTTCTGATTCTGCTTGTTGGTCTTTGGGTATACAATCAACATCTCCAACCAACTGTGGGAAGGAAGGGAAAAAAAGCCATAATTTAGATCTTTTATTAACAACATACAATGCTACTGTTTTAGGGCCCGCTGCTGGAAGCGTCATCATGGCAACATGGGCATTTAATGGTAATGCCAAAATGGTGGCAGAGGGACCAAATGGCCATTCCTCACAAGCACAGACTACATATTTAACAGTAGTGTTATTTTGCCCAACTGTTTAAAGAGTGCAATGAAATACAGTCTACTGGCAATTCACTGCGTCACGTAGCATGAATGGCATCATCATCGATGTTGTGCATATTATCGAGGATCAGAGTTAAAGGGGTCATGTTTTTTAACCTCAATTAAAAAGGTGAAAAAACTGCCCCCCCCCCCCGATCTACTCACCTGAGCCCTTCGCTCCCTCAGTGGAGACACGCTCTTCCTCTGCCCGGGGTTCTTGGCTCTTGATTGGATAGATTGATAGCAGCGCAGCCATTGGCTCCCACTGCTGTCAATCAAATCTAATAAGGCGGGCGCGGGGGCCGGGTTTGTCATTCTGTGTCTGTGCACACAAACGCTGGATTCGGGAGCGCGCCCGCAAGGTAACCCCCAGGGAGAGCGCTTCTCCTAGGGCAGGGGTGTCCAAACTTTTTTCAAAGAGGGCCAGATTTGATGCAGTGAACATGCGTGAGGGCCGACCATTTTGCCTGACATTCTTTGAACCATTAAAATTTGGTCTAAGTGTGTTCGTCCGAGCAACTAATACACCGCCCAACAAGAATTCTCTTGCCTTTGTGGCTGTGTGTGGTGAAGAAATGAGCGTGGGCGTGTTATTTGGATATACTGTATTTACTTCACTTTAAGAGGGAAGTTTCAGGGAAAAAAAACATCAATAAAAAACTGTGAAGCAAAATAAGGGTCATTGCCCATCAATGTAGCCTAATCAGTGCCCATCTGCAGCCTCGCCATTGCCATGAATGCAGCCTGATCGATGTCCATCTACAGCCTCGGAGGGAAGGGGGGGTGGGGTGGGGTGGGATTAGCACCAACAGATTACATACAAGAGAATCTCCTGTTTACACAGCAGCCTCTTTAATACTATTTCTCCTGCCTCCTATGATAGACAGAGGAGTCGTCCAATGGCAGCCCAGGAGACAGGACTTCCTATTACAGATGTCACTGAATAAACAGGAGATTCTCCTGTATGTAATTTCCCTGTCCTCTCCGAGGCAGCACCGATAAATACAGTATATATCCAAATTACCAGGGGGGCCACATTAAACTGGAACGGGGGCCACAATTTGCCCCCGGGCCGGACTTTGGACATGCCTGTCCTAAGGGGTTTACCGATGCGGGGAGGAGCTGCAAGCGGCGCCGGTGATCGAGATGGGGCTCAGGGAAATATTAGGGGGGCTGCTGCCCAGAGAAGTTTTTTTTAGATTCACTTTAAAGCACCTTTAATGTATGGATGTGCATTAATGCAAGTTATGCATGGGCTTTGGAATGGGCTGCCCAAAACACACAAAAAATAGGTGCATGCACTATTTTTTATCAGCAAGCCCCCAAAGCGGAGGGTAGTGCAATACCAAGCATTGTGGCAAGCTGCAACACAGGTGTGTTGAAAAAGTGTCATTGGGGTGCCGTTAAAGTGGGATTGGAAACGTGGGCACTTCTGGAGCTTCAGACAAGTTGTTGGAAGGTCTCTCGGTCTTCCAGGAATTGGCCCTTATTACCATATTCCCCTTGTGCCCCCTCTGTCTTGCCCTGACTCTGTGCGTTCGGTTCTCTGCACTCCAGTACTTGTATATGAAATGCTTAACGACTTGTTATATAAACTCTACACGGCTCTTTTTCCATGCGCGGATGTTTCTGTGTAAATTTCCTTAACACGCTCCTTTTCCTAACACTCAAAGTTGCCCAGGATTCAGTGAGGTCATTCGGAAGGCAGCACATGTTCTCAGTTAATCAATTGTATTTTCTTAGAGCAGAGTAATGGTGCACAAAATATTTTTAATGAGAACTTTTTTTTCTTTTCTTTTTTTTTAGAAAGTGGATTGGATTAGAATTGCTGGGGAGATGGCTTTTATTTTTGGATAGATTTTCTTTATTATATGGAGGTCTAAAATGATTTTTAATTGATACATGTAAATATGAAATACTTCATAGGTTTTATTTCTGTTTATTATACCAGGCTAATCTTGACTGCTTTGATGAAAATAGCTCTATACAGTACTTCTCTCTCTCAAACCCATTAGATTCTATGACCGATGTATCCTGTGTGCATCCTATCATATGTTTTTGTTAAAGATTTTATAAAAAAAAAAAAAAAAAAAAAGAAAAGAATCAGTTCCAGAACTTAGAAACGTAAAAAAAAAAAAATCTATATATACACACACATACTAATTTTATGTGTGTGTATGTATGTATGTATGTATGTATGTATGTATGTATATATATATATATATATATATATATATATATATATATATATATATATATATATATATATATATATATATATATATATATATATATATATATATATATATATATAGATATATAGAGAGAGAGAGAGACACAACACCATTATAGTTCCCCTTTGCCATTTTATACAACCCAAGGGATAGGACTATACAGTTTGGCTTACACAAAGGCTAATAACACTGAGTATAATATTTAAAGTGATTTTAAACCTTTGCATATAAATATATATCTCATACACTGTGCAGTTCGTTTTGCACAGTGTGGCCCTGATCATCGTCTTCTGGGGTCCCCTGGTGGCGCTTGTGGCTCCTCCTTGCATTGGTAACCCCCCCTACCCCCTAGGAGAAGAGTTTTCCCTGGGGGTTACCTAGCGGATGCACTCCCGAGTCCAGCATTTGCGTCTATAGACACAGAATGCCGGTGTTCTATAAAAAGGATCTCGTGCTCACGCAGTACACACGGTTGGAGTTTTTGACAGAACACCTCCCCCGGCATCATTGGATTTGATTGACAGCAGTGGGAGGCAATGGCTGAGCTGCTATAAATCTATCCAATCAAAAGCCAAGTACCCCGGGAAGAGAGGAAGAGTGCGTTCCCGCCGATGGAAGTTTTTACAACCCCTTTAAAGCCCAGGTTCACACTGGGCTGCGGGAGTTCAGCTGAACTCCGACAATTTCACTCCCGCTGGCAGTCCCGATTTCAGAGACATCTGTGCAGGTTTCTGCACAGATGTCAATGTAAATCGCGGCCCGAAATCGCAAAAAGTAGTACAGGAACTTCTTTTTGAAATCAGTGCAGTGCCGCACCGTTTAGGACGGTGCCATTGCTGACAAATGCCGCCGATTTGAGATGCGATTTGACATCTCAAATCGCATCTCAAATCGTACCAGTGTGAACCAGGCCTAAAAGGTAAAAAGAAAAAAACATCAGCATTTACACACACTTTAAAAGATGCATTTTAATGCAGCAAGGTACAGGAAAACCTCGGTTTGAGAGGATAATTAGTTCCAGAAACATGCTTGTAATCTTCTTTTTTATACTCAGTTGTGACATGACGCTGCTCTTATATCAAGACATCGCTTGTATATCAAGGCAAAATGTATTAAAACATTTTGCTCGTCTTGCAAAACGTTCTCAAACCAAATTACTCTCAAAAAAACAAGGTTTTACTGTACTTAAATTTAAAAAAAAAAATAACTGGGAAAGAAAGAGGCAGTAACGGCAGCCAATCAGATGTGTTGACAGGCTTACAAGTACTATGTTGATGGAAGGAGAGAGCAGAGAGATGGTGAAATCAGTGTTCTGCTGCTCCATCACTGTCCATTCAGCTGGTCAGAGAGAAGACACCCGTGCATTCCTCAACTATAAACCGTGTCATCCACAAGAATGTTCAGTGTAAACCATAGGACTGGGTGGACAGAAATACAATTCTATTGGCAGGTAAACCAGTCCCCCTTGTATGCATTTCATCTGTATATTTAGCAGTTTTCCTGCAGTTCAGCTTTAACTTAAACAGACTGGGCAAAGTGACGGAGCCTCTTTAAAGAGTCTCTTTGCTTAAACTAAAGCAGTGTTTTGCCCATGTAGAGAAAAATAAAAGACTCACTTCAATGGTGGCCCCACCAACTGCACAAACCGGCCATTTGGAGGAGAATACCCATTACTTTAATTTATCCTGGAACCAGTGACCCATTCCTTACCCCTGCCACATGGCAGCTCTGGTGTTTAGAGAGTGAATGCTCAGTCACCCATTGCTGTCGCATGGCGGGAGGAAGAGCCCTGTTTAAACCGCGACGCTGTCCGCCCAACTCTCCATCTCGGGCCAATCAGAGGAAGCCTTATACACTCACTCGTAAAAATACAAGGCTTCTCCTAAATGGCAGAGAAGCATTCAGCCAAGCTCTATTTAGCTCCAGCAATAGAAAGCAACTTGTACTGCTGCCGCAACACAGAACCGCTTACTGGCTATAGTGAATGCTACTACAGTATATCAGAGCACACAGCCGTCGCATATCTAATGGGCCAACTTGGCGCTCATATAAGGCAAATTCTTTTTGCTCCCAGATGCCGAAAAGGACCTGCTGGGGGAGAGAGGGAAAACAGACTCCTGAGAAGGTTAAACCAGTTATGGACATTGGACGAACACCACATATGCCATAAAAAATGCAAACTACAAAGGATAGCTGTAGTATGTCCTGTCCTCCTGCCACTTCCCTCCTCACACGTGCCAGCAATTCCTGGTTGTCAAAATGACAGCCGGGAGTTGCAGTGCAAATAAAGCAGCTGTAGAAGCTGACCATCTGACACAATGTTTGTAAACAATGTTCAGACATGAGATAAACAAAATAATCAGTTTCAAGGAATCAAAGGGATGAGATTCCATCAGCATGCGATGTCACAAAGCAAATTGACAAATAAAAAATAAATAAAGACACACACACACACACACACACGTGTATTTAAAAAAAAAATCCCCTATTAAATCACCTTATTAACTGTTCGTTTATTCCTTTTTTTTATCTGATTTTTTTAAATTTGTTTATTCATTTTGTTAAATGTTTTAGGTCCCGTCCACACTTGATTAGCTGCGGGAAGAATCCACATGTGCAATGGGATGCTGACTGCTACAGTAACAATTGCAGCCACCCAGGGCTGCGATTAACTATGGGAGTTGTCAGCCTCCCATTGTTTTCAATGTGGAATCCGCCCGCACCCAATCACCAGCAGCCCCCCAGCTGGGTCTCCCACGTGTAATCACTAACGGCCCTATTTACAAAGGTAAAATTTAAGGCTGGGTTCACATCTAAGCTGAATGCGGCTCACAGCAGGAGTCCAGTGTGTCGCCATTCACCGCTTCGAGCCCGAATTTTTGGGCTGAATTTGGACCTGAAATGGACCAGAAGACGCACAGGACTCCTGTACAACTCGCACCAGAGCCGCTGTGAAGATGTGTGAACCGGCTCCATAGAGAGCCCATCACAATCTTCTGCTATGCAAATCGAATGCAGGGGGAAACCGCATCCAATTTGCATTGGTATGAACCGAGCTTTAAAAAAAAGGCTTTATTTAAATTGTAAATACTTTCACAATGCTTTGTACCAGATTCATAATTTTAGTGTCATTTCAAATCGAAGACAAATTCTAGATATAAATCTACAGTAACAGGCCCAGATTCAGATACATTATCGTATCTATCGGTGGGCATAGCGTATCTCAGATACACTACGCCGCTGTAACTTAGGGCGCAAGTTCCGTATTCAGAAAGAACTTGCGCCCTAAGTTACGACGGCGTAGTGTAAATGTGTCGGTGTAAGCCCGCCTAATTCAAATGTGGATGATGGCGTGTTTTATTTAAATTACTTGTGACCCCACGTAATTGACGTTTATTACGAACGGCGCATGCGCCGTCCGTGAACATTTCCAAGTGCGCATGCTCCAAATTACGCCGCCAACTGTCAATGCTTTCGACGTGAACGTAACTTACGTACAGCCCTATTTGCGAACGACTTACGCAAACAACGTAAAATACGACTTCCTCTCATCGGAACCCTCCCCCCCGGTGCCACATTTTACACCTTTCAGGGGAAGGGGGTGCAGATTCCTGTCCTAAGACAGGTTTTTGCACCCACTTCTGGCCACACAGTCAGCGGGTAGGATGTCAGATCCCCCCCCCCCCCTGTTGTGTTTTGGGAAACACACGGCTCCCAGAACACAGCGGGGACAGGTGAGCGCAGCGCAGCGCGACCCACGCATGTGCTGTAGGGCCGTAAGGCTACAATTTGTTCAGAGTGCGGCTGTCCAGAGACAATCTTTGTTCCTGCTTTGCTAAGTGCATTGCCTGCACCTGAGTTGTCTGCAACGGTGGATGTTCGTCTGGGTTCCCACCAGTGGCGTCTCCAGCTTTCATATTTAGGGGGGGCACATGGGGGGACAGGGACAAAAGTAGGGGGGCCAACTATAAAATGCAATTTATAGTAGGGGGGCCCTTTATTACGATTCCACTATGGGCCCTTTCACATGTTCTGCAGTGAGCTCCCTTCCTACTATACTGGGGCCCCCCAGGGTGGCAGAAAACAAGAGATATGTCACCAGCAAACCAAGAAAATATTAGGGTCCAAAGCAGTGGGAGAACTATCAGGGTTTCAAAGGTTGTCTTGCCACCGGGCCCTGGTGTTCTGCCACAGTGGGGATCCCCAGCTGTCCTGTCCCTGCTATTTACAGCGCTGGTCTGGCGTCTGTCTCCTTGGCAGCGGCGGCAGTCTATTAGAACCTAGTGCTGGTGACATTATGGGTGCATGCAGGGGAAGGCTGGCACTATTGGTTATAGAGAGCCGAGCCCCCAGCTGGTCACCTAGCAGCAGTAATGCTGTATAACCTTCTCTGTTGACATGCTGATCGGCATGTGATGCTCCCAGTCAGATCTAATAAACACAGTATTTATTAGCATCAAGAGTACAACCACATAAATATAATCAACCATATGATCAGCAGCCATGTGGGCTCTATGCCTGTAAAGTGTGGGCTTTGATCAATAAAATCACTGATATTTATGACTAAGATTTGACTAAGAGCATCACCTGGATTGCATCCCAATCAGCATGTCAGAGAAGGCTCCACTGCTGCTAAGCAACCTGCAGGGAGCTCAACAGTCTACAACCAATAGAGATGGGCTCGGGTGTGTTTGAAATCCCACATGCCTGATCCCGCCAGGAAGCCGACACTCCACAGTGCTAATCAATGTATGGGCTGCCTAAGAGCTAAGACCAGCCATAGACAGTTTTAAATCTCAGCTGGTTCAGCAGAAACTGGCTGAGATTTGAACCATTAATGAGCAGATTCTCTTATGATTATCACTAGTGGTTGCTGTATAGTCACTAGTGATAATCACTGTTTGTCGGGAGAATATAATTGCTGGGCAGGAGGGATATTCCCATCACCACTGTCTCGGGGGGGGACAGAAGGGATGGAGATAATGTAGTTCAGTGATTACAGTGTACTGCAGTCTGCAGTGCACACACTTAAACACGGCCCAGGCTAGAATATCTGGTTGTGTGAGCGCTTGCATTATGCAGTGTCGGCGAGCACAGGGAGGGGGAGGAATCCCCCGCAGAGCTGACTGGGGACGCTCTCCCTCTCGGGGAGCAAAATACAAAAATGCAAAAAAAAAAAATTTTTTTTTTTTTTTTTTTGGGGGGGGCACATGGTGGGGCACAGCATGATGTTGGGGGGGGTCAGGGCCCCCTCTGGCCCCCCCCTAGGGACGCCTCTGGTTCCCACCTGGAGCGGCTATTCCCCTTTCCCCATGTGCCGTACGGAACTGGGCAGTGAAGCCGCAATGCTTCACTTCCTGGTTCCCTCACCGAGGATGGAGGGGGTGGGCAGCAGAGTGACGAGCGATCGCTCGTCCTCTGCTGCGGACGGCGCTGGACTCCAGGACAGGTAAGTGTCCCAATATTAAAAGCCAGCAGCTGCAGTATTTGTAGCTACTGACTTTTAATATTTTATTTTTTTCGGTGGAGATCCGCTTCAAGTTTCGGTTCATATAGGTGCGATGCGGGAAAATTGTGAATCCACTGCAGGTTCCCGCATCGCACCCGACTTTCACAGCACTTCACACTGCCATATGCAAACTGCTGGGAGTGTCAATACAATGTTAATGACACCCCTGTTTCAGCTCGCATATCGCACACCCATGTGATCCGATTCGTGTGCGAGTTTGGTCCAAATTCAACCATACCATCTGTATGTCTGAAATCGCACGGACAATTTACATTACTTGCAATCTCGCAGAGCGCATCTATGTGAACCGGCAGTCAGTAACAACAAGGTGATTACGGAATCGGGCTCAGGTCAGGCTGACAGAGGAACAGTGAAGCCCAATCACTGTGCAGCACTACTTATAAGGAAGCAGAGGCTGCCCATGGTAATGATAGACAATGGATGGCCCATAGATGTGTGCAGTTTCCAGCTATACTCAGAAATGGCTTTTGAAGCATTAGCACTGACTGATTAGATTATCCACTATAAAATAAACCTGAAAAGGGATGACATTTTCCTTTAAGAGTCAAAGGAACCTTTCTTCACAGATGAAATGGAGACGGAGACAGGAAACATGAAAAGGAAAATTTTAAGCAAAAAAAAAAAAAAACACAACACACAGGCATGCTGAAGATTGCATAAAGCGAGGTCTGAATATCAATACAAAATACAGATGGATAAATACATTAGAAGCTGCCGCCCGGGCCGGCTGTCAGAAAGGCTTATACTGTCTCTGGGTGTCTCCCGGGAACAAAGCAGCAGGTACAATGTCCCTATTGTAGGATGTCGGCTCGTGGGTTCAGGTTGGGCCAGACCTTACACACCTGCATTCGCTGCTTCTGTGCTTCTTAAAGGGCACCTGTCAGGAGAGAACTAGAGAGGCCGTCTGTTGCTGAGAAGACTGTCATGCTGATCCTCATTATTGGGGTTTACATACCCTTTAAAGCAATGACACAGATTTGTGCTTGGCCAGCATCTGGCAGGTTTTAGTAGATCAGTAAGGCAGAAAGAGCTAGTAAGGCTGCTGTAGAACTACAGAAACAAGCAAATCCAATAAAAGCGAGAAAAGAATCCGAGAGTCTTGTGCAGCGACTCACCCATTAATGATTTCCTTGTTCTCGGCCCTGATGAAATGCTCCTCGGGGGTTAGGATGCAGAGAGAGTACTTCTGGCCGGTGCGGCTCTCCGCGTCTATAACGTCCGTGCACTGGTTCATGTTTATCGTCCCCTGAGGGAGGGTTGTAGGCTGCAAGAGAACATAAAACACTCAGTATATCTCAAAGGCTTAAAGCAGAAAAAATAATAAATTACAAAAACAAAATGCAACAAATGTAACAAACACATATGATACATAGAGAAAAGATTTCTGCTGTTATATTATAAAAAATGTAAAAAGATAAGCACCCCTAGAATGGCAATAGTAGATGTAGCGTCAAAACAAAATCAATAGATACAAAGGTTATGAATCTATTTTATGTGCAACAAATGCCTTTGCAAACCCAGATAATAGCTGACATATCATCACTGTGCATGCACTGTGCAGAGAGCAGAGCTGTGGGAGGGGCCCAGCAAGCCCCACCCACTACAGGCTGTCTGCAGAAAATGACAAGAAGGGGAGGAGACAAGACCGGTCACTCTGCACAAGGAGAGGGAGCTGCAGCGAGCGGTCATTATCACAGGAAGCTCCTTTACAGAGGGAAAGTCTCACACTGGATAACTCCACAGATCTGGAAGAAATACACAAAGTACACCAAGATTCCAGTAGACAATGTTTAATATATATATATATATAAAGGAAGGGGTGAGGTGCACGTCAGTCACAGCTGGTAGTGCTAGCAATCAAGCCTTCCCACTGTCTTCAATATAGAGAAAATTGCAATGGGATTGCTGCACAAAAATTATTTTATTTTGAAGAAATTCGTCAAAAACATCATCTGTATAATCGGGCAAGCATGATATTATAACAGTTTCGGGCTATACTGGATCACGCCCCTAGGCGAAACTGTTAAAATATCAGGATTGCCTGATTATACAGATGATGTTTTTGATGTCTTTTTGACGAATTTCTTCAAAATAAAATAATTTTTGTGCAGCAATCCCATTGCAATAGATATATCAAATATAGAAGAGAACTATATCCTGGCAAATTTGTGAGTGGTAGTTTGGTCATCAAGGTGCAAGCAGCATGTTCTGTTACACGATAAAAGGTTGCATATTTTTAGGAAGCATGCAATTTTTATAGCATAGTTTATTAGTAGTTTTATTTTTTATTTTTTTAAATGACAAATGACACTCTTTTACTCACAGACTGTCTGGCATTTCTCCCTCAACTCGCTAATCTGTGTTCAGTGTTCTGTGTGTTTTTAAACACATAACCCTGTGCTGTGATTGGGCACAGTCGATCAGCAGGTATACAGCCAAAATCATTGGCTGTATCCTGCTGACAAATTTGCGCCGTGTCTAATCACAGCACAGATCAGCACAGGGGGGGGGGGGGGCAAGTGCACCTGAAAACCAGGAGTGGATTGTGACATACCAGTACATTGCCATGCCGCCCACTAGCTGTACAATGTACTGTTGTCAGGCGGCAAGTGGTTAAAGTGGATCGTCATCTATTTCAATCCCACCCTCTGCTGCACATATATCAAGTTCTTTTTTTTTTTTTTTTTTTTACGGTTTCGCCTAGGCGAACAATGTCTGTGCCCTGGTCACCTCCTGGTCAGTTTTCAGTGAGTTTATATGCTGAGCATTTCCTCACTATCACATCTGAGCAGCCCATCCATTGGGGGCGCCCTGGCGCCGCCCCCCCCCCCCCCCCAATTCCATGTGCCCAGTCCCATGCAGGACGCCGGATGCATGAACTCCAATGGAGGGGGGGGGGGGGTTAAGCACCTGATTGGAGCCATAGGCTTTAAAATAGGGTGGGCTCGGGCACAGAGCATTGCGATACAAGCCCACCCAGGTGTGCTACAGTAGCGAATGAATATTCACTATCGAAACACTGATCCTCCTACCAGCCAATCAGGAAGTGGGTCCGATACCAATTTCCCAATTGGCCAAAAGAAGAAGCTTCCCAATTGGGCGCCGAGGAGGGAGGAAACGGAAGCCAATGTAATGCCCGTGGAGAGCAGGGGAAGCCGACGGTGACGCCCACCGCCTGTGCAGGGCTGCCCGCCATAAATGGGGTAAGTGCTTCGCACCCAACCGACCTGACCCCAAAAAAATGACCACCAGCCGCCACTGCTTCTAACAGTAAATGTGGTTATTGTTCAGAAAATTCTACTTTATTTCAAAACTGAATGTTAAAAGCCAAAGAAGTGCTTTTTAATGACATTCGTCAAATCATTGAATGTAGGGAGAATGTTCATACAAACATTTGTTTAAAAAATCTACCAAGCATAACGTTGACGGACTTATAACCTCTGCTGGAAGTCTATTCCGAGCATTAACCACTTTACAACCGGGCCTATTTTGGCACTTCTCTCCTTCATGTAAAAATCTCAATTTTTTTGCTAGAAAATTAATCAGAACCCCCAAACATTATATATTTTTTTTTTTTTAGCAGACACCCTAGGGAATAAAATGGCGGCCATTGCAACTTTTTTTCTCGCACGGTATTTGCGCAACAATTTTTCAAACACCTTTTTTTGGGAAAAATCATGAATTAAAAAATAACAAAACAGAAAAAAGTTAGCCCAATTTTTTTGTATAATGTGAAAGATGATGTTACGCCATGTAAATAGATACCCAACATGTCACGCTTTAAAATTGCGCACACTCATGGAATGGCGCCAAACTTCGGTACTTAAAAATCTCCATAGGCGACGCTTTAATTTTTTTTACAGGTTACTATTTTCGAGTTACAGAGGAGGTCTAGCGCTAGAATTGTTGCACATAGACCGCACGTGACGATACCTCACATGTGAGGTTTGAAAGGCGTTTACATATGTGGGCGGGACTTGCATGCGTGTTTGCTTCTGCGCGCACGCTACCTGGGATAGGGGCGTTTAAAAAAAAAAAAAAGTTTTTTCTTTTTACTTAATTTTTTTATTTTTACACTTTTATTTTTTATTTTTATTGATCACTTTTATTCCTATTACAAGGAATGTAAACATCCCTTGTAATAGGAATCAGTGTGACAGGTCCTCTTTATGGAGAGATGTGGGGTCAATAAGACCCCACATCTCTCCTCCAGGCTTAGAAGCATGAAATCGGTGAAAAAAAACATTCACAGATCTCACACCGACAGCCGCGATTGCGGCTTTGTTTACTTCCGGTTACCAGCGTGACATCATAACGTCGCGCCCGGGCCTCCGACGGTCATAGAGATGACTGGTGATCAGTCATCTCTATGCTTCCCCAGCCAGCGCCGGTCGATTCGCTCTCCGGGCCCCCGATGGCACGGGAGAGCCCGGAGAAGCACCGGATGGCGGCGGGAGGAGGGGGGGGGGGACGTCCACTCCCGCTGCCTTTAAGAACGATCAAGTGGCAGAACTGCCGCTTTGATCGTTCTTATTGTGCACAGAATCGCCAGGTTAAGACCCTGATATCTGAATGATGCCTGTAGCTGGACCCATCCAGATATCACCGCACAAAGCCGAGGACGTATTTTGTCATTCAGCGGTTGTAAAGTGGTTAACTACTCTTTCAGTAAAATAATATTTTCTAAGATTAGTTTTGAACTTTGCTCCAGTCTGTTTGAGGTCACGTCCCCGTGTTCTTGATCTGGCTCCAGTCTGTTTGAGGTCACGTCCCCGTGTTCTTGATCTGGCTCCAGTCTGTTTGAGGTCACGTCCCCCTGTTCTTGATCTGGCTCCAGTCTGTTTGAGGTCACGTCCCCCTGTTCTTGATCTGGCTCCAGTCTGTTTGAGGTCATGTCCCCCTGTTCTTGATCTGGCTCCGGTCTGTTTGAGGTCACGTCCCCGTGTTCTTGATCTGGCTCCGGTCTGTTTGAGGTCACGTCCCCCTGTTCTTGATCTGGCTCCAGTCTATTTGAGGTCACGTCCCCCTGTTCTTGATCTGGCTCCAGTCTGTTTGAGGTCACGTCCCCGTGTTCTTGATCTGGCTCCAGTCTGTTTGAGGTCACGTCCCCCTGTTCTTGATCTGGCTCCAGTCTGTTTGAGGTCACGTCCTCCTGTTCTTGATCTGGCTCCAGTCTGTTTGAGGTCACGTCCCCCTGTTCTTGATCTGGCTCCAGTCTGTTTGAGGTCATGTCCCCCTGTTCTTGATCTGGCTCCGGTCTGTTTGAGGTCACGTCCCCGTGTTCTTGATCTGGCTCCGGTCTGTTTGAGGTCACGTCCTCCTGTTCTTGATCTGGCTCCAGTCTGTTTGAGGTCACGTCCCCGTGTTCTTGATCTGGCTCCAGTCTGTTTGAGGTCATGTCCCCCTGTTCTTGATCTGGCTCCGGTCTGTTTGAGGTCACGTCCCCCTGTTCTTGATCTGGCTCCGGTCTGTTTGAGGTCACGTCCCCGTGTTCTTGATCTTGGTTTCATATTTAAAGCCCTGCTCTCCTGAACCTTACTCCTCACGCCCTTCATGTATTTAAAGGCCGTCTCTCCTTTTCTTTCCTTCCTCAAGACATTTCCTCTATTAAAAACAAAAAAACGGCTTTATAAATAGACTTTATGGGAGAGGTAGTGCTTCAAGCATTTACTCATCTGTTTGTGTTACTGATTACAGGGTACGGGGAAGAAGCACCATATAGAATGAAAAGGTTTCACCCATAGCACAGACATGGAGCCAGGTAGGGGGCGGTTGGTGTCCTCACACTAAATTACAGGGCAGGTAAAATAGATAAGATTATAAAGAACATTGCTACGCAAACTAATAAAAAAGACGGCAAGGTAATGACCAATTAGAGGCCATTTCAGTACAGTTACTCTGCATCAATCTTCTCCGCGCCGAGGAGAACGCAGATGATGCGTCTCGCAAACAAGAGAAGAAACCGGGCGGACCGGTTTTATTGAATTGTACCAGATGCTACAAGTCTGTGTCATGCATAAGAGGCACTACAGAGGGCTGCGCATTCCCGGTGCCTTGTTGTATCACACGATGCCTTGGCTTCCAGGAAAAAGGTCAATGCTGGGCAAAGCTGCAGAGTGTACAAAGCCTGCGGGGCCACCGCTCTTCTCTCACACTAGAGCAGCCAAGAACCCGGGCCTGTACTCCTCCTGCAGACCCACTTGGAAAGGAGACCCGGGCTGAATGACAAAAAGTTCACCCTGTGCAGGGGGGGGGGGGGGGGGGGGGGGGTAGAAAAAGAGCAAGACAGGGAAGGCGGAGAACGGGGAATAAAGCCCTCATTATTGTAATCCAACTCACAGGCCTCAGAGCACGGGAGATGAAAGGCCGCTGAATGATTCCTGCTTACACGACTCTAGAGAAAGGGCTGCGGGGGGGGGGGGGGGGCATCATCCGGTGATTTCTGCTCCACTCCATCTCCAGAATAAGAAGCTGCAACATTTACAGAGACTTCTCAAAATATGAAATTTGATGCCATTTAATTGCTTTTTACTGTATCGATCACGAAACAAAGATATATTATTTAAGAAATAGAAGCGACCCCAAATGGTCAATGCATATAGACCCTCCGAAACCATTAACATGGTGGTAAACCCTTAAGCCGCATAAACACGACCATTTTTAATGTCCTCGAAAAAACAACGTTTTTCTCAACGTGATTCTTGTCAAGCCTGCCTTGCATACACACAATTGTAAAATAAAAAAATGCCCGCGCAAAGCGCGGTGACGTACAACACGTACGACGGCACTACAAAGGGGAAGTTCCATTCGGATGGCGCCACCCTTTGGGCTGCTTTTGCTGATTTTGTGTAAGTAAAAGTTTTCACTCTTCGTGCTTTTCAGTCTGTTACAGCGCGACGAATGTGCTATCTCCATTCCGAACGCTAGTTTTACCAGAACGAGTGCTCCCGTCTCATAACTTGCTTCTGAGCATGCACGTATTTCCCCCCCGTCGTTAAAGCCTACACACGACCGTTTTTCACGACATGAAAAACGACAACATGAAAAACGACAAGAAAATTTAGAGCATGTATCAAAATTTTTAATGCCCATTTTTCATGTCGAGAAAAATGCTCTGGAGCCCACACACGGTTGTTTTTAATGACCATTTTTAAAAATTTAATTTTTCATTTAATGAAAAACGGTAGTTTGTATGCGGCATTACATACTGCTTCTTGCTACAGGTAAGTCTTCACGGTTTAGGAGACATTCCCCCCTTGTATCTGCATGTGTCAAAGACATTGGCACATGCGCACTAAAGCGTTGGCACGTCGTGCAGTTGCTTCCGTTGGACTGTGCCGTTTCCGGCGGCTCCAGCGCAAGTGACGTCACGTGGCTCAGGCGAATCAGAGCTGGAGTCCACGTTCCCGGAAGGGGCAAGAAGATGGACGCAACCTGCACAGGGCACAGCGCTGGATTTGTTTGCAGGTAAGTGTCACATAATAGGCTAGTATGCGACGCATGCTCGGAAGCACTGAACTTAATTTTACTCGGCTCGTCATAGTGTTGTACGTCACCGCGTTCTTGATGTTCGCAATTTCAGACAACATTTGCGTGACCGTGTGTATACAAGCCAAGTTTGATGGAAATTCCGTCGGGAAAAAAATTCAAGGTTTGGTGGTCGGAAATTCCGATCGTGTGTACGCGGCATTACCGTTGAGACCAAATGCAGGAAGCCCTTTAAAGAATTAATCTTATTCCCTGAGGGGGGAAAGCCAAAGTCATGTCACCACTTCCTGGTAAACTACACAGCTGGGTTTATACATAAAAAACCACGAGATATGATGAATACGACTACCACATAAATCAAGTTTCAAAATGAGCCCGGGACCATCGAGGATCTGAAGTCAGCACCGGCAATGCCAGTTCTACATGGATCAATGGTCGGTTTTCACTGTGAACCGGTAAGCTGCCAGCAAGCAATCTCCTCTGTGATTTGCTTATAATATATGACCCCCCCAAAGGCTATTGCTATGTTTCCTCGGGCACAGTCACAGGACAGAGGGGTCATTATTTCAATGGAAATGCAGAGTGATTGGAGCTTCTCCAGCAACAAGAGGCCTACGACACGTCTGATAGTAAACAGTGTACAGGACACTTCACCAAGGAGACAGACAGCGAGCGATGGACGGCACCAGGACAGGAAAGTTCACATTGACGCAAAATAAAAACAAGGGAGAGATAGTTCAGGATTGGGTCAAAAGAAAAACTTTGCAGGTGACCACCACACCATTTTTTGAACCCAAAAAAAAAAAACCCTGCAAGACAAAGGCGTAATGAGCTCACTATGTATTACTTAGCCCAGATCAAAGCCTCCGCAGCGGCACTCGACCCCCCCCCTCCGGCCGCGGACATCTCTCCCAGAGCTTACTTCCAGATATCGCGGCTCCGGTGTAGTGTCACAGTTTGCTGCCTATCCTAGAATGCCCCGGAAGTCACGTGACAGCCAACTGCGCATGCGCGATGCGTTCCAAACACAAGTGCGATGCGTTCCAATGGATTCACGACAGTACACACCAGCGAACCCGGCATTCAGGGGCGACGTGGATTTAGAGGAAAGTGGCCAGTCGGCCTCACGACCTCGCTTCGCTCGGATGGCTCGTTCCGCTCCCTCGGCCTCCTGGCTCTTTTTTTAACATCCTCCAATCCACGGGGACGTTAAGGAAAGAGCCTGGATGCCGACCGAGGTTTCACTGGTGTGTACTGTCGTGAATCCATTGGAACGCATCGCATTTGCGTTTGGAACGCATCGCGCATGCGCAGTTGGCCGCCACGTGACTTCCGGAGCATTCTAGGATAGGCAGCAAACTGTGACAATACACCGGCGCTGTGATGTAAAACCAGCTCCAATACAAGTAGAAGATTCACAACATATAGTCTTGATCGCGGGGGGTTGATAGAGCCGAGGGACCGGTTATACGCGCTTATCAAGAGTCCCAACCATTCCCACCCTTTTCACCCCCCTCCTCCATTCACAGAAACTGTACTATAGCTTCCATGAATGAAATGCGATCTGTGAATGCAGGAGGACCTTTCATTCATCCATCTGTCCTCTATTTATAGGGAACTTTTAATTTACAGAAGCTATAGTACGGCTTCAATAAATGGAGGAGGAGTGTGAAAAGGGCAGCACTCTTGATGACTGCATATGACAGGTCCCTCAGTTCTACAGTGGCAGATTAAGGCAGCTGGCATGGGGTGGGTGGCATCAGAGGAAGGAAGGTTTCAACTAAAGCACCAGCCAGCAGCACAAGGCAAATATGACTGCATGAGACTCTACTGGCTGACTCTACACTAACTGCAGCAGTCTGTTAAGATGACAACTGATATATTGCAGTGGACAGGAAAAAGACTCTGCACGTTGAGTTTTGTGACCCAACAGAAGGGTCATCCAAGAGCCATTTCCATTGCTCAGCATGTCTCCAGCTTGCACAGTTGGAAAATGAATCTGAAATGTAAAAATAAACCTAAAATTAAAAAAAAATTGAAACTTTGAATTCACGTTCTGCAGAAAAGTGGCGGGTCTCAAACTTCCGCTGGCTGATGTTTAAAGAACCAGGTGAGGGATGTCCACTGAAAAGGACCTCTTTTTGTTTTTTATGTTAAAAAAAAAAAGGACCTCTTTATGATTCCTCCTTCTATAGTGGAGATGTCCTTGTGACATCCACAAAGAAGAACCTCTTTTTGGTTCTTTCTATAGTGAATACATCCTTGTGACGTCCACTGAGGACCTCTTCATGGTTCCTCTTTCTATAGTGGAGACGTCCTTGTGACATCCACCGAGGAGGACCTCTTTACGGTTCCTCTTTCTATAGTGGAGACGTCCTTGTGACGTCCACTGAGTAAGACCTCTTTAAGGTTTCTCTTTATATAGTGGAGACGTCCTTGTGACATCCACTGAGGACCTCTTCATGGTTCCTCTTTCTATAGTAAAGACGTCCTTGCGACATCCACTGAGGAAGACCTCTTTATGGTTCATCTTTCTATAGTGGAGACGTCCTTGTGACATCCACTGAGGAAGCCCTCTTTATGGTCCCTCTTTCTATAGTGGAGACGTACTTGTGACATCTACTGAGAAGGACCTTGTTATGGTTCCTCTTTCTATAGTGGAGACGTCCTTGTGACATCTACTGAGGAAGACCTCTTTATGGTTCCTCTTTCTATAGTGGAGACGTCCTTGTGACATCTACTGAGGAAGACCTCTTTATGGTTCCTCTTTCTATAGTGGAGACGTCCTTGTGACATCCACTGAGGAAGACTTCTTTATGGTCCCTCTTTCTATAGTGGAGACGTCCTTGTGACATCCACTGAGAAAGACCTCTTTATGGTTCCTCTTTCTATAGTAAAGACATCCTTGTGACATCCACTGAATAAGACCTCTTTAAGGTTTCTCTTTATATAGTAGAGATTGTCCTTGTGACATCCACTGAGGAGGACCTCTTTATGGTTCCTCTTTCTATAGTGGGGACATCCTTGTGACGTCTCCACCAAGGACCTCTTCATGGTTCTGCTTTCTATAGTGGAGATGTCCTTGTGATGTCCACTGAGGAGGACCTCTTTATAGTTCCTCTTTCTATAGTGGAGACGTCCTTGTGATGTCCACTGAGGACCTCTTCGTGGTTCTTTCTATAGTGCTTCATCTATATTGCTGAAATGTCAATCTAAGACGGATCAAACTTTTATTGTACTAAAATGTGAAAAAACTCTGGCGAGTCAGGGTTAACTTCTTCTCCTTAATTTCCCCAAAACAAATGCCTTGGGAGGAGAGTGTAATTGGAACACGACCTTATACCCAAAATAACTAATCTGTCTGCTTCAAGCAGCATACAAAAAATGTAAGATTCCACCAGTCGAGCGGGGTCTGTCTGTGCCCTTATATGGATATGATGTGAGAGAGACACGGCTCCCTACTTCATCTCACACACTCGCTTTCTAGCAAATCGCTTTGTGGCCTTTCAGCGTCACCGGCTGTGGTAATCGCAAGCTTGCCCGTTTAACCTTCTCCAGAGCTGGGCCGGACTCGGCCTGCCTCAACTGAATTCTGCGTACGAAGGCGGTCGCTCTTACATTTTTAGAAAACGTATTTCAGAGTTTCTAGCAAAGAGGGAAAGTTAACGCTTTTATGCCGAATCCAAATGTCTGAAGATCAAACTACTCCATGCCAAAAATCCACTCGCAGTGAAAAAAAAACGTAAAATAGAAAAACCACAGTTAACTAGTTTCCCGTCATGCTGATCTGACAGTTTCCAAGTTTTCTGACCCGGACCAGGCCTGCAGATCTCCTGAACTAAATACGTTTTTAAGTCAGGGGTTTCGATTAACTGAAGCCAAAGGATGCATTAACACCAAACGTGCATGCAAAATGCAGCTTTGGGCTATTTTCTCCCAGCTGCGTTTTCCTCCCAGCGTCCAGGGGGTGGAAGAAGGAAGAAAAAAAAACGTTCTGTGTGCATGAGACCCAATGTGCGAAAAAGGCAGGAATCAAAAACAGTTTGTGGCAAATCATATTGCAAAGAGGAGGCGTTTCATCAGATATGGCGACCCATCAGAATTGGTAACGGAAGTTATGTTTTGTTGCCACCATCTTGCTACACCTCCATAGTAAGGAAGGATACACCGAGAAGGGGGAAAGTGGACGTGTTACACCCACCGGAGTTTTGCATTTTACGCTAATATTTAACAGTAAAGTAAGTTTATATACTGAAATACACAAACTCTGTCTGACTGTTACAATGTTGAATTTTAAAAAGCGGCGGCAAGCCTGCTCATCTCACAGGTTCGCTAATCTAACAGAAGTTCGCTGCTTTTAAAATTCAAAATCTAACCGGTCACACGAAGTTCAAAGTACTTTATATCACTATATAAACTCACTTTCCTGTTAAAAATAAGTGTAAAATGCAAAAGTCCGGTGGGTGCAAAAAGATGTCCACTTTCCCCCCTTTCTCAGTATATCCTTACTATGAAGAAGTGCAGGGTGTAGCAAGATGGCGGCGAAGAAACTTAACTTCCGTTACCAATACTGACGGGTTGCCAAATCTGACAAAATATAGGGAGTTAGGCCCCGTTCACACATAGGCGTATATACACCTGTAGTGTGAACGCCGCTGCCGCCCCGACACGCCAGAGGGATGCTTTAGCATTGCCCTCTATGGAGATGGTTCACATCTCCATGCCGAACGCCTGACGCCTGCCGCCAGAAAAAAGGTCCCGGGCCTTTTTTTCAGGCGTCTTTCGGCTAGGAGATGTGAACCATCTCCATAGAGGGGGTCACAGGCTGCATTCACAATCGCAGCGTTTTGTCGCCGCGAATCGCGGTACAAAACGCCGCTATTTGCCGCCGCAATTCACGGGACAAAACGCCGCGATTCAGTACGCTATAGTGTGAATGCAGCCTTATAGTTGATGGGGGGGGGGGGGGGACAATATGGTTGGGATCCTTCCAGAGCCTAAAGCCTAGTACACACTATTAGGTGGATTCAGTAAGAGTTAGGCCGGCGTAACTCGGAATCTGCACCGTCCTAAGTTTAAGTGTATTCTCAAACTGAGAGACACTTAAACCTATCTAAAATACGACGGCTTGCGCCATCGTATCTTAGGGTGCAATATTTAGGCTGGCCGCTAGGTGGCTATTCCGTTGAGTTCGGCGTAGAATATGTAAATGCATAGATACGCCGATTCACGAACGTACGTGCGCCTGTCGCAGTAAAGATACTCCATTTACGTAAGGCATTTTCAGGCGTAAAGTCATTCCATCAAATAGCTGGACTAGTAATGTTAAGTATGGCCGTCGTTCCCGCGTCGAAATTTAAAATTTTTACGTTGTTTGCGTAAGTCGTCCCCGAATAGGGCTGGACGTAATTTACGTCCACGTCGAAACCAATACGTCCTTGCGGCGTACTTTGCCGCAATGCACACTGGGATATGTACACGGAGGGCGCATGCGCCGTTCATAAAAAACGTCAATCACGTCAGGTCACCCCCCATTGACATAAAACACGCCCCCTTAGCCTAATTTGAATTAGGCACGCTTACGCCGGCCACATTTATGCTACGCCGCCGTAAGTTAGGAGGCAAGTGCTTTGTGAATACAGTACTTGCCTATCTAACTTAAGTAATCGTAAATACGATACGCTACAAACGCCTTAAAGATGCGGCGGTCTTTCTGAATCCACCTATATCAGTTTCTTTTCATTTAACGCAGCGGGACAATTTTTTTATATATATACCCACAAGATCTTTGGGCATACTTGTATTGCTAGTAATAGACGGCATTGGGTGTCATTTCTGATTTTGCCACTTTAGACACTCCAAGGAGCGGAATCAGTCACCCGTCGGCCTCAGTCGCAGTGAAAGGAGGATATCTTATCAGCTTGCCCTTTAAATGGCGGTAACGGAGCCCCGGCCGTGGCTAGATAGTGTTGGTACACAGAGGACGAATGGGTCGGATCAATGACATGCAGGTATGCAGTGCAGGTATGAAACAGGACAAACCTGTGTGGAGGGATGTCAGCACCAGCTCTAAACGTGCAAAACAAAACGGCTGTGTGCGTTTACACTCCCAGCTATGCGCAGAGTATGCAGGCGGGAGCCGTGTATTCATACCCCCCCCCCCCCCCCCCCCCAGCACAAGACATTCCCACATCCAGAGTACAATGACACATTCATAGTACTGTAATCTTCTCGCTGCGTTTGTTCATGGTACAAGCTGACGCCTGCTCCACCTGAGCAGTGATAGGGACACAAGACAGTACAGAGATGGGCCGACTCACACAGGCCGTTGTTTAAGCAGAACTCCGGCCTTACCTTCAGTCTTACACAGTTGTACCGGCTCCTCTCCTGGACTGAAATAGCTTACTCCGATTTCACTGCACACTGCGAGCTTCTCACAATGCGCATTAGAAGCTACCTGTCTTATTTTGTGGCTAGACGACATCCAGGATCATCTAGCCCATAGGTGGCAAACACAAGGCCCTCGGGCCGAATCCGGCCCTCCAGGCCATTTCATGTGGCCCTTGCACCTCTCTAGCCCTCCTCTGGTCCTACTCTAGAGCCTTACTTTGTGCTTTCAAGCAATGCATCTAGCTTCTTCCCAGCAGCAGCATAAGGAAAGGGGGGTGCACTGTGATGTAAGGGAGAGTGGTGGACTCAAGTTCTGATGGTGGGGTGGCTCTTGACATCTAATGTAAAGGAGAGGGGATGCGCTGGACATCTAATCTTACAGATACAACCGGCCCTTTTGAGGGAAATCATAATGCTGATGCGGCCCACGATGAAATTGAGTTTGACACCCCTGATCTAGCCCTTTCCTCGACAATCTGACTGTCCCGAGCCTGCCCCCTTGAGCCATGACTAAGCATCTATCCATGATGTGAAACATGTTAGCTTTTTTGTCCCCTATGTCCACTCTCTACCATTGATTGCAGTGTTGCATGAATTTTTGGATGTTATACAGCTTTGGATTTTATCCTTGGTTTATTTTGTTTTAATAAATCGCCTATCGGAGTGCGGCAGTCCAGGAACATTTATTTATTTCCCTGCCCCTTTTATTCACGGGATTACTACTCTTTGCATCACATGTGGGCATTGCCTAGGGTGGTCTGTAGGCAAATAAAGCTTCCTCCAAACTGACATCCACCCGCAAAGTCATTCTTTTCTCCATTCACACCTGAGCGTATCGATTTTCTGGCGTTTTCGCAATTATTATTTTATTTAGGCGCTTTGGACGCGTATTACAAGGGTATTACAGCTTCAGCCATTTTTGTTTAGCCAATAGAAAGCACTAGGTAGGGGGAGGAGAGAGAGGGGAAATTAGGGGTGGAGAGCTGCTGTTTGAGCAGAAAAACGCTAATAAAACGCTCAAGTCAGGCGTTTCTATTGAAGTCTATTGGGCCAGAAATGCTTGTAATCTGCCAATCTGCCACCTAATCACACCCTGAAGATTCTTTAGGAGCTGAAACGCGTCGGCCTCACATGTAACGGTTAACGGTTAAAATCTAAATTGATTGTATAATGTTATTGATGCAACGTGTGTTTGATTGGTGGTGTAACGATTAATAGAGTCAGAAATCTTCTCCATGCTCGGGAATCAAGTCGACGCATGCTCAGAATCATTGAACTTCATTTTTCTCGGCTCGTTGTAGTGTTGTACGTCACTGCGTTCTTGACGGTCAGAATTTGTGTGACCGTGTGTATGCAACACAAGTTTGAGCCAAAATTCAGACGGAAAAAACTCCACGGTTTTCTTGGCGGAATTTCCGATCGTGTGTACGCGGCGTTAGATAAAATGGCTGTCCAAAATACCAAGACATTGACTTAAAGCACCTGTGCAAGATAAAGGAAAACCTGCAAACATGGCCTGTTGGGGGTACTTGAGGACAGGGGGCCAGATTCTCAGAAGAGTTACGACGGAGTATCTCAGGAAACTCCGTCGTATCTCTGTTTTTTGACCCGCGTATCTATGTGAGTGATTCCTAGAATCATTTTCGCATAGATACGCTGTAGATCCGACAGGTGTAAGTCACTTACACTGTCGGATCTTAAATGTAATTCGCCGCTAGGTGGCGTTTACGCTCAGGTCTCATTTGTTTATGCAAATGAGCCCGATACGCCGATTCCCGAACGAAATCGCGTCGCGTAACCGTCGCTTACGTCGTTTACGTAAGCGTAAGGTTACCCCTGCTATATGAGGGGTAACCTTACTCAAGTCCCACGTATGTCATATTAAGTATGGCGTCGGGTCCGCGTTGTCTTTTCCCGTCGGGTACGTCGTTTTCGTAAGTCGTTCTTGAATACGACTTTACGTCAATGACGCACACGTCGGCGTCATTGACGTTTTCCGTCGAGAACTGGAGCATGCGCACTGGGCTATTTTTAGCCCGGCGCATGCGCGGTTAGATCGGCACGGGGCGCGCTTAATTTAAATATAAGCCGCCCCCTTTGAATTACGCGGGGATACGCCGGGCCTTTTACACTACGCCGCTGCAAACTACGGAGCAAGTGTTTGGGGAATACAGCACTTGCTCCTGTAAGTTGGGGCGGCGTAGTGTAAATAGCTTACGCGACGCCGCCGCAGGATCTTAGAGAATCTGGCCCAGGGTTGAGAACCACAGCCCAGAAATCTGCTGATCAATTCAATTTGATTTTACTTGCGAGAACCTGTGCTCTAGGGGGCGGGCACAACTACAGGCTCCCGTAGAGGTGAATGGGAGAGTCATGCCCACGTTAAATTTCTGCTCCAGCATGCACCACCACTGCGCAGGGCCTGCGCTACAAAATCTGGGTGATGGGTGATTGGATGAGATGCAGGCGGCCACAAAAGGTGAAAAGTGTAAAATGTGGGATGCCGGAATGCAGGGACAGGATGCTTCTTCTGGGCGTGTGCGGTGCCGCGAATGCTTGAACGCCGATGACCCGCACATCATCCTGGTGTACGAAGATCTGGATTATCTACATCTGTAGATTACAAAATCACAGCTTTTCATCCCAAAATAAGAAATGACTTTCCAGACAGGAATGTGTGAACAGCCTTTGGTGTAAGAAGATTGTATATTACTGGAAATTGTCTTGTAGGAACCTTAATGACGGCGCTGGGCAATACAACCCAACAGGCCCACCATACCACCTCACGAGGCTACATCTGTCTATATTGATGTTTCGGGGTTTATGGAGGGACAATAGTAAAGGTGTATCTGAAAATACAGCCAATCATTTGCTTTGCACTATACAATCTGATTGTATAATCTCATTTCATTCTGCCATCAATTATGTAGAGTAGCTACACACTGATTGGACAGTTTTAGGTTTGTCCTCGTATTAATCAGTTTTCGTGACGCTAAAGCAGACTGTACAGAAATTGTACAATCTGATTTTACAGAGCAGGGGTCTCCAAACTGTGGCCCTTTGCTTGTCTTTATTCAGCCCTTGGAGCACCATTCCTCCTACTGGCACCAACGACGGGGGCACTATTCCTCCTACTGGCACCAACGACGGGGGCACTATTCCTCCTACTGGCACCAATGACGGGGGCACTATTCCTCCCACTGGCACCAACGATGGGGAACTATTCCTCCTACTGGCACCAACGACGGGGCACTATTCCTCCCACTGGCACCAACGACGGGGCACTACTCCTCCCACTGGCACCAACGACGGGGCACTATTCCTCCCACTGGCACCAACGACGGGGGCACTATTCCTCCCACTGGCACCAACGATGGGGAACTATTCCTCCTACTGGCACCAACGACGGGGCACTATTCCTCCTACTGGCACCAACGACGGGGGCACTATTCCTCCTACTGGCACCAATGACGGGGGCACTATTCCTCCCACGGGCACCAACGATGGGGAACTATTCCTCCTACTGGCACCAACGACGGGGCACTATTCCTCCCACTGGCACCAACGACGGGGCACTATTCCTCCCACTGGCACCAACGACGGGGCACTATTCCTCCCACTGGCACCAACGACGGGGGCACTATTCCTCCCACTGGCACCAACGATGGGGAACTATTCCTCCTACTGGCACCAACGACGGGGCACTATTCCTCCTACTGGCACCAACGACGGGGGCACTATTCCTCCTACTGGCACCAATGACGGGGGCACTATTCCTCCCACTGGCACCAATGACGGGGGCACTATTCCTCCCACTGGCACCAACGATGGGGAACTATTCCTCCTACTGGCACCAACGACGGGGCACTATTCCTCCCACTGGCACCAACGACGGGGCACTACTCCTCCCACTGGCACCAACGACGGGGCACTATTCCTCCCACTGGCACCAACGACGGGGGCACTATTCCTCCCACTGGCACCGACGGGGGCACTATTCCTCCTACTGGCACCAACGACGGGGGCACTATTCCTCCTACTGGCACCAACGACGGGGGCACTATTCCTCCTACTGGCACCAATGACGGGGGCACTATTCCTCCCACTGGCACCAACGATGGGGAACTATTCCTCCTACTGGCACCAACGACGGGGCACTATTCCTCCCACTGGCACCAACGACGGGGCACTACTCCTCCCACTGGCACCAACGACGGGGCACTATTCCTCCCACTGGCACCAACGACGGGGGCACTATTCCTCCCACTGGCACCAATGACAGGGCACTATTCCTCCCACTGGCACCAAAGACGGAGCACTATTTCTCCCACTGGCACCAATAATGGGGGAACTATTCCTCCCACTGTTACCAATGAATGATGGGGCACTATTCTGCCTACTGATACAAATAATGGGGCATTCTTCCTCCCACTGGCACCATTGGAGTCATGAGTAATGATGCCCAGTCATTGATGCCAGTAGGAGGAATGATGCCCCGTCATTGAGGCCAGTAGGAGGAATGATGCCCCGTCATTGATGCTAGCAGGGGGAATGATGCCCCGTCATTGAGGCCAGCAGGAGGAATGATGCCCCGTCATTGATGCCATAGTGAAAAATTACATTAGAATTGCTGTTTAACGTGTAATGCCTAACTTGTAATACCAACGGCCACCACCAAATGGCGCCAGCTCACACAAGGAAGAGCTGGGGACTTCAGAAAAAAAAAATTATTTTTTGCCCACCTTCCAAGCCAAGTCGCCAGGATGCTATTTCTAGTCACCATGGCGACCTGGCGACCGGGATTTGTCGAGCCCTGGCTTATGTGGTATTTACATTATATAGACACACGTGTAAAGAAATGAATTTACATTTATTAAATAAAATGTGTTTGAATTCAGCTTTGATAAATATTTTTGAAGCGGAGAAGTAGGACCGGTCGCATTTTCCCCCCTTTGGAGATTACACAGACGAACTGGCCAGTCATTTTCCCATTCTAGTCTAGCTATCTAGTCTTCTAAAGTCTGTAACTAGTCTGCATCTCATTTAGGTTTTATAGTATGTTTGTCCAACATGTCTCCGAGTTCCATCTGCTGGGAGACGGTCTCATAAAAGGACTTTTGGTACACTGGCAACCATTATGCCACCTCCTGCGCCACTTTCATAATAAATTCATGGGAAGCTCTTCAGTGTGTCTGTAAGCCAGTCCTTCTCTACCTTTCAAAGGGGTTGTAAAGGTTTCTTTATTTTCTAAATAGGTTCCTTTAACCACTTAAGGACCGCCTCCTGCACATATACGTCGGCAGAATGGCACATCCACGTACAGGTACGTCCTGTACTAGTACCCAGCGCGCCCGCGACCCAGTCCGAAGCTCTGTGACCGGGACCGCGGGTCCCACGGACCCGATCGGCGCTGGAGTGCGGCGAACGGTCCCCGGAGCTGAAGAACGGGGAGAGCCGTGTGTAAACACAGCTTCCCTTTTCTTCACTGTGGCGGCTGCATCGATCGTGTGATCCCTTTTATAGGGAGACACAATCGATGACGTCAGACCTACAGCCACACCCCCCTACAGTTGTAAACACACACTAGGTGAAATGAAACTCCTTCAGCGCCCCCTGTGGTTAACTCCCAAACTGCAACTGTCATTTCCACAATAAACAATGCAATTTAAATGCATTTTTTGCTGTGAAAATGAC